>NC_138148.1:12844800-12854800 GCF_964199315.1 Orbicella franksi | reverse complement strand
ACTAGAACACCGGATAAACTAACTATGTTGAAAGCTTTATATTAAATTAAATTTTGAGGGATTCCGTCGACTGTCGAAGAATTCAAGCCCCTGTGGAAACAGAAAAAAATGCGTAATTTTACGGACTTAAAAGGCGTTTTAGTTTGCCCAATATTGGGTCGAAATAAATACTTCGATTAACTTTTGGTCTTCTTCAAATGGAACAAAAAATCTGGGCAGTAAGAACGCGCGCCAGCAAACACAAACGTTTTTGAGGCTACGCGAACTTTTTTGCATAATGACGAAAATTGAAAATTCTCTTCATAGAATGACTACTCGATATATTTCTAACAGTGTTTTTTGTCGTTGTTGGTGTCTTCAATTACTTAGCCTTAATAGTTTTCAAATAATAAATAAAGAGGGAAAATCGATGGTTAAACTGACCACCGTTTGCATAACACATTATCCCCCGTCATATTTTTCGGCTCAATCCGCGTAAAAGGTACCGCAAAAGCTCTCACGGTGGCCTCTTAAAGATTAACCCCCAAAATGTACGACGAGCACCCCCGTTATTTTTATATGAGTCTCCCCTCCCCCCCCCCGGGGGGGGATGAATAAAGTTTGCATGCCGTGTAGCGCGACTTGGCTTCGGCGTGCTCTTACGTACCGTGCCAAACTGAATTCATAGCCTGCATCAGCTGCCGTTGCTAAGATTTGTAGCATTTAAAATGGCCTTCAGCAAAGCAAGCGTCTTCCGATCTTCTGCGCGGCTGATTGAACTCGACGTTTGGAATCGCCGCTGTTCTCTTGTCATTGCCACGTTTGGACTAGGCCGAATTCCAACCGAGGTCAGATCGCGGGATCGATTTCAAACAGCCTGACTCTATTTTTCAAAACGTTAATAAAACCTCTTCGTTTCATTTCGTGCATTTAATTAATTCGTTTTCCATCAAGATCAAAATCGAGACACATGCTAAAATTTACTTTAAAAGAACAGTCTCCTTTCGAATATTTGCAGACTAATCGGGTGTATATAAACGGGAAAGACAAACCCTGATAGGTCTCTATTATAAGCAAGTGTCTAAACCTCAATAATCTACAACTAGTAATTCCAGTTGGAGCTAACTGAAAATAAATATTACGTGACACCAGTCACGTAATACATGTAGCATGTTTAGTCTATGTGACTTTGAACTTATATTTTGGGCTTTTTCTGTAGTTTTATGTACCTTGCGTGAAATAATAAAACAATGTTGTAATAACGATCAACTCTCTTTTTGTATATTTCCCACAAAGCATGGACCACAAATGGAACAAACACAGACTAGAGTGCTCGACAATAGAGTTCTTTGAACATACCGCATTATGCAAATTTGAGAAGAGACTGTCGCGAACTTTTGCATTTTACCTGTGTGAACCTCAATTGCCCAGAAATTTTTTTCGATATTATTATAGTAGAAACGACACTCTTTTGCGCAGTACTTGTTTTAGTTCCATATCGGACATACCAAGATGCGTTTTACGCCCGTAAAACTACACAAGTTTTGCCGTTTTCACAGGGGCTTGAAAAGGTCGACGGAATCCTTCAAGATGCTTGAAAAATTTAAAACTTCCTATAGCTAGATAGAAGAAAAGTAAAGCTCTTATGCTAAGTTTACCCCGAGTTCTAGTTTTGTAAACTGTTTCATTGCGAACACCGAGAACTATGTCAATTTCCAGATATTTTTTGCATATTTAATGAGGCAAAAAGCTATAGTTTCGTTTTTTGCGAATTTCTCGAAGACTTTAAATTCTAAGAAAATCGGAATAATATTTTCGAAAGTGGCCCCCTAAAAGCGTCCTTTAGGCAAAGTTTCAGGGTTTCCGATTTTTCTAACCTGGCCAGCCATTCTCGATATTTCCAGTCAGTGACTCTTAAATTTGGAAGACATGTATTTCATTCACTTAAAAGTACTTCGTGAATATAATTAATTTTCACCATGTGCGAAACCTTCAAATGGGTCAAGCTTCTGGTGGTTGAATTGCAGTAGGATGGTCTACAGATTCCTGTAAAAATTTCTTCGGGCGAATGATTGTGAGCGACGCGAGAGCTTTTCAAAGTACGTCAAAAATGCAAATATTTGACTATCCGTCGTCAAATTCCAATTTACGGGTTAGACGTATATTTTAGCATGTGCCACACGACTTGACCTATAATAAGCTGAAATAGACACAGAGCTGATAATTTCGAAGTGTTCTAACCTTATTTGTTGTAAAAGGCAGGTCCAAAGCCGATTTGACGTGTTTCTAGTCGATCTCTCGCCATTCCTCGCACATAAAGCAGAAGTTTGCTTTTGTTTACACAAGGTTAACGTCCGATGTACATCGCCTACTGTCAACCTATTACTGGTCGAATACTATGAATCTGTGACCATCTTTCTGCGCTTATGAACATCACTAAAACGGCTGAGTCATTTGTAGATAGTTGCTTGCTTTACGCTTCGCCAAAATATTGCGTTTGATCGATTGCTGACCATTGCTGATAAGCGTGCCGGCGCAGCACAATCTTACAGCCGTTATTTGTTCGTCACGCAATGCTGTCACGGCATATGCTGCCCATTTTGATCTATTTTGTATAGAGTACTCTCAGGATAAGTGAAACAATTTAATCATTGTTCATCTGTTTGTTCATATATCAGGAGCCATAATCGGGGACGGAGACCGTAAGTCTCGGGATTCGCGCGCACCTATGATATGGGACAATTTTTCTATTTTTAGAACAAATTGCGCCATCCTGACGTCATATCCGCGCGGATTCACGCACATGTCAGGGGCTCTCGCGTGGATGTTGTCACGTTGCGTGATCAAATGGTGAGAGTTGAGAGATTCTCTTCTCTTTTTCACAGCGATGGCAGGGAATAAGGCAGGGAATACGAACCAGGGCGCTTATATGTAGTTTTATGCTCTGAGCTAACGGAAAAGGTGGGTTTTTCAGGGTCATAAACAAGACTTCAATCTCGCGCTGGGAATGAATAATAAGATCTGCTCGCGCTAGTTGTAAGCTTACGCGTATGCTTAAGAATATAGCAAGAAAACTCTCTACTCTGGTATCGAGCTAATTTGTGAGTTTCTCAGACAATGTTTAATCATAACCAAAACCCGTTTTGATCGTTTCTTATTGTCTCTGCTTGTTTGGTGAGTTTGCAAAAGTTTTTGAAAGGAAAGTCTGACGCGTACAATTAGCTCATTTGCATAGTGCATGCAGCTCGTGCACTTTCAAGTCCGAGTCGGTGTTTTCAATTGTCAACAAATCTTGACAAAGATTTCTTTCGTTATCTTTTGTGCTGAGATGCTGCAACAAATTTCACGAATGCAGAAAAGGCTACTAACATCATGTGTGTTTCTGCAACATAAGCATAGTGAAGTTTTACACTGCGAAAATGAAAATAGACAAGGAGTTTTGATAACTCGATCATCACAATCGAAATCGTTATTCCAAGTTGATTAAAGAAAGCGTCATCGTAACTTTGCTGATTGTTTCTGCTTTATTCACATATTTTCAGTTTAGCTTTTAATATGTTCTCAAACATTTATGAATCTTAAAAATATTTAAAAACTATAGAGCTATTGTTTGAGTTCGATGTACGCTTTCACACGAAAGTGCGGCGGAAGTACAATTTGCCATGTTTACTAACTGTACAAAACACGCATCGGCGGGCGCTCAAATTCATCGACAACAGAGAATTTACTGGATTTTTACACGAATAAACCTGAGCAGTATCTACGGACGTAAAGTTATTAAGCCTTGATGAAACATCAAGCGTTGTTCACAATTCAAGCGAAACTCAAACTAGCAATTATTTTGTTTTACTTTTCGGTCGCGATAGACTGACAAATTCTTCGCAAGTGTGTGGCAAGAGGAGTTAGGAAACTATGAAGTCCTGAAGCTCTGCGATATCTAAATATATCCAGCTAGTTTTTTTGCTGTGTAATGGAAAAGCTGTTAATCTTCAACATATGTGAAATTTAAAGTGGAGTAATGTGCAGCTCATGTGAAAGAAGAATCAGTCGGAACACAACTTGGTCAGCGATATATATAAGCTTACTGCGGAACATACCTAAATTCGACACTGTCTTACTTCACTCAAACTGGAGCAGCTCACGACGAAAATACTTAAGCAAAATTCCAACAGACGTAAACGCGTTGAGTTGTGGGGCAAAAACATGAAACATTTCGGGAATTTCGGACGCCATTTCCCCCGCGCGATATCCGCAAAAATCCTCGCAGTATGTACGCGCGTGTGCCGCAGGTGATGGCGCAATTTGTTCTAAAAATAGAATTATTGTCCTATATCATGGGGACAACCCCAATACTTGAAATGGCGCGCGCTTACGGTCTCCGTCCCCGATTATGGCTCCTGCATATATATAATAATATGTGTATATTTATAACCATATGAGGAAGTAGCAGATCCCATTAAAATAGTGCTCAATACACATATAGTGTAGAGCTGAGTATATGAGTAATAACGAAGAGGCAAGATTTGCTGTTACTCCGAGTTTCGTGCTTACGCACTCATCAGACAGTATTTAATGATAAGCATTCCTATCAACTAGATATATATACACGGTATTAAACAATAGGCTAATTGCTGGACTAGTTGCATTACAATAAGTGATAGTTATACTGGAAAACAATAGGTGTGAAGACAGAAATTACGGGGACGAGTATAAACTGCGTGGGTGCAGTACAATATAAAGAAAGTGTCAAGCGTTCTTCAAGTAGAATTTGTTCTCGTGCCGGCATTTAGAAATAAGTTCTGATCTTTTGTTTAGTAGATTGTCGTTGCTATGTTTGATAATCATTAGTTTTTCTGTGAGGCAGAGGTCGCATCGTTTGGAAATGTTGTTGTAGGGTCTTGCACGGCTAATAATTGACCATTTGATGTTGAAGTCTTGTTTTTTGTCGTGTAGTTGCCAGATGTATTTAGAAAGCTCGGTGCTGTTGATGTGTTTTCTGTGCTTAAATGTGGATTTGTGCTGCGAGAATCTCTGTTTGAATGTTCCTTCTGTCAGTCCAATGTAGTTCTTGGTTGTGTTGTTAGTTGTAACTTGTGCGTTGTAGATTACACTGGAAGTCAGGCATTTGTTGTCTAGCGGGCATTGGTCTTTTTTGCGGCAGTTGCATTGCTCTCCGGTGATTGCGTTGGCGTTGTTGTCGGCGTTTGTTATTTTCATGTTGTGTTTGTTGATTACTGTTTTCATGTTGTCCATGCAACTGTAGCTGACTTTGACGTTGTTTTTGTTGAAGAGGCTGTGGTATTTATGTTGGTTCGGAAAGTGCTTAGATATGAGCTTCAGGAATGTTCTACCGATGTTTGTCTTTACGTTTTTACTAAATGGAGGGTTGTACCATATAATGTTTCTTTGTCTGTTGCGTCGGGGGCGTGTTGGTTGATTGTCTTCGTTGTAAATTAGTGTTTCAGAGTATCCGCTGGCTTTCAAAGCAGTTTCGTAGATTGGTTTGGCCTTGTTGAATTCGTGTTCGTTGCATGAGTTGGCGGAAATACGGCGATTGATGGATGCTGGAAGTTGCTTTATTATGTTAGGTGGGTGGTTAGACTTTGTGTTGATGTACTGCGGCTCGTCGTTAGGCTTTCTGTAGGGGCAGTAGGTACCTTTTGTAAGATCGAAGGTGACGTCCAGGTAGTTAACAATTTTCATGTTAGTCTGTATGGTAATGTTAAGTCCATATGTCTTGAAGCGTCTTGTTATGTCCTTCCTTGTACGGTCTGCTTGAGGTCCGGAGATGTTTTTGAAGATGGCAAGTCCGTCGTCTCTGTAAAGCCCGATGTTGTCTATCCCGTATATGTTACACAGGTCGTCGAGAATGAATAAGCCTACGAGCTCGCATACTTCGGCTCCGTCGAAGCTGCCCATAGTAACGTCAAAAGAACTGTTGTTTTTCTTGATCCAGGCGGTGTTACTGTCAAAGAGAAGGGATTTTCTTGAATGCATAATAATATCGATGTCGCGGTCCGTAATGGAAGTGAATTGTTTGGCGAAGTTGATTGCGTCTGTAAGAAGTTTCTCAGTAATGGAAGGGTAGAAGTTCTCAATGTCAAATACGGCGAAGGTATGTTGATCTTTGTGTTGTATAGAGGAGAACCAGTTGATGACGGATGATGAGTTTTTCCATTGGTTAAGGCCAGTCTTCTGTCTCACAGTCGTGTTAATGTTCGCGAGGATTTCTTTACTGATACGTCCAATCTCACTTTTTGCAGGGTTAATGAGTCTACATGTAGGTTTGTTCTGGAAGTTGTCTTTATGGTCTTTGAGTGTTATAAAAGCCTGTCGTTCAGCCATGCGTTCCGCGCGGTCGTCAATGTTCAGATTAGTAGCAATGACTTGAGCTTCTTTGTTAATAGCAGTAATCGTATTAGAATTTGCTTTCTTGTACGTCGATGTGATATTGTCCTTGAGAAGCTTGTCGTGCGAAGCTTTGTCTACTTCGTAGTAGTTGGTTGTTTTGTCAGCAGGTATGAATGTTTTTGTGGAGTTGTTTATTTTCCTAATGTCTTGTTGTAGGTGGTCTTGGAAGTCATCTCGTATTTGCCTGAATTCAATGTTCTTGATCATTTCGTACACGTCAGTTTCAAAGTTGTTTAGGTCTTCGTTCTGAGGAGGGCATTTTCTTGATTTAAAACCAAAGTTGTTGTTGTCAATGTTGTCGTCGTCGTTGTTGTGGTCTGTGTTATTCTTATCTTTATTCTGTTCGAAGAAGAAGGCTTTCCAACGCATACGCTTGATTACACTTTCGGTCTTTTCGATGAGTTTCTTGAGGTAGGAGTTTCTTGGTGGGATAGGAATGTTCTTCATTGAATAGTTGAATCTTGTTTTCTCCATTGTGGATAACGGCGATCGGCGAAAAGTGCTCTACTGTTGTTAGGCAGGAGCGAATATAACCATATGAGGAAGTAGCAGATCCCATTAAAATAGTGCTCAATACACATATAGTGTCACCATTCGTCGCGCATAAAGCAGAAGTTTGCTTTTGTTTACATAGCGTCCGATGTACATCGCCAACTGTCAACTTATTTAATGGTCGAATACCATGAATCTGTGACCCTCTTTCGACACATATGATCACCACTGCATCTAAGTCAAAAACGGCTAAGTCATTTGTAGATAGTTGCTTGCTTTGCACTACACCAAAATAGGTGGATTTCTACCTATTAAGCGGCCACCCAAAATTTAAGAACTTTGTTTTGGAAAGGGCGATGACAGATAAGAGTCTGAAATTGAAGGTGCATGACGAGTGATAATTCAAACACAAGTCTATCATGATTGTCTTGAATTGACTCCATGTTCACCAAGAAATTTATAGCCCGACAGTGAAAAATTTAATATTCAAGGTACACCAACCTCTATTTAAGCGGCTAGCCCCATTAAGCGGTCACCACCCAATTTCCCGAGGGTAGCCCACTGTATTACATGTAAACCAAAAATAATTGCATAGCGCGAAAAGACCTAGGTACGAGTTTAGCGTTACAGTATTACGCAGGGCATGTAGGTAGCGGTGGTCGAGTGAAAGATAACAACAGGGGCAATGGTAAACTATTCATTCTTTTCATTTCTTAATTCAATCTCTTCCTACTCAACACGATTGTGTGCTCCCAGTGATTCCAAGCCTTACGGGGCCTTACGTATTAGGATAGAAATTGTCCTACCCCTACCCCCTAAAATGGGATGACAGCATTGCTTGACGAACAAGGAACCGCTGCAAGCAAGGATTCAAGCCATCAAACCATGATGATCAAACGTAATATTTTGGTGTAGTGCAAAGCAAGCAACTATCTACAAATGACTTAGCCGTTTTTGACTTAGATGCAGTGGTGATCATATGTGTCGAAAGAGGGTCACAGATTCATGGTATTCGACCATTAAATAAGTTGACAGTTGGCGATGTACATCGGACGCTATGTAAACAAAAGCAAACTTCTGCTTTATGCGCGACGAATGGTGAGAGAAAACGTCAAATCGGCTTTGGACCTGCCTTTTACAGCAAATGAGGTTAGAGTATTTCGAAATTATCAGCTCTGTGTCTATTTTAAGTTAACATTGGTCAAGTCATTTGACGAGGGAATGGTCAAATATTTGCATTTTTAACGTACTTTGAAAAGCTCTCGGGTCGCTCACAATCATTTGTCCAAAGAAATTTTGACAGGAATCTGTAGATCATCCTTCTGCGATTCAACCACCAGAAGCTTAATCCATTTGAAGGTTTCGACATGGTGAAAATTAATTATATACACGAAATACTTTTAAGTAAATGAAATACATGTCTTCGAAATTTAATTATTTTGTACCCAAAAAGACATCGCAACATTCCCTAAAATCAACCCAGTACACATTTAAACATTGCACAAAAATATTTGAGTGTTTTAAAGACGAACTAATGGTGTGGTTTTGCATGCGAGGCTCTCAAACTTGTTTCATAAAATGGTGCGTCAAATGACGATTTTAATGGAATTTGGTAATTTGCATATTTCTTTGAAATAAAAGGATATTTTGCCTAAAAAACTATCCAGTAGTTTTTGTCATGCCCTAGCCTATCTGCCATGAAAATATGAGCGAAGTCGAATTTTCGACCCTTGCCGAGTTATTTTCCATTTTTATGGACAGGGACTCTTAAGTGCGGTTAGGATCCCAGCTTCCTGCTCAATGGCGACGTTTAGCTTCGGCCAACTCACCTTTCATTTTTTTACATGACATTTCAAGACCTTTCAACGGTCTTCTTTGTCATATTTCACAAGGTAAACAGATGCAAACGTCCCACATCCTAGCTCTGCTTCTATTCTCACTTCATCTTCACTCCGTTTAAATTACAGAAATTGAGATGGAGGTCTTGGCTTTTTAGCGAGAGATGATAGCTTGAAACAAGCGGCCATCTTCGCGCGGCAATTACAAATGAAAATTTGTTCCGAATTTTGGCGCGATTTTGGTGATCAAAGGTCAACAAACTCTTTTCCCTCTCGTACTTTGCTAACAATACAGTTCCCTTTTCTAAATTTACGATAACATACCCCGCACAGCTCTGTTCTTGAGCTGGCAAAGAAAGCTGTTGAAATTTTTTGCTGAAATGCAATTGTTCCTTTCTCAGAATGAAAGGAAAGGTTAAACCTCCTCACGTGACACCTTGCGTGACGGAAAGCATGATCTTCGAAGGTTTAGTGTGAGATCATGACACCATATGATAACCATGTTCCTGTTGACTTTTTATTTTAGATGTTTCTGTTTCTCTTGTTAAGAATAATTTAAATAATTTGAAGTTCTTCGGATGAGAGATGATCGTTCCAATCGATAATTGTAGCTGGAGAAGAAAGCAGTTGAAATTGTTACCAAAAGGAAAGCAAACGACGGTAAAAATATGGAAAACAAAAATATTGTTAGAAAAATATTTTTGGCTGTCTACATTAAGTTTAGAATTTGAAGTTTTTAATGCAGCCAAATTAATTGTAATTTATTTAACAGAACGCAAGATTTGTTTGCATGGAATGGATGTAATGTTACTTGGTGGCTCTAAGTATGTTAGAAGTTTACGGTTGATTAGTATTAATTTGAAGTTCTTTGGATGAGAGGTGGTCGTTCAAATAAAGACAATTAATGCGGAATTCGATTTACTAATTCGTTTTCCTAGTCCGCGTTTTACAAGTCCTCGTTTACAAGTCCTCCCCTTTACTAGTCCACGTTCTACTATTCCAGTTCAGTCAAGTCCTCAAAATGCAAAGTGCCGTTTCACGCACCGTTGGTTTCATTCATGGACACCGCGGAAATACGGTTTTGCTGGCCAGCGATACACCTTAACAAAACTACAAAATGCCTGCAAATTTGACATTGTTTTCGCAGCGAGTCTTATCGACAGTCAAAAAGATACAAAACTTAGAGCGCACACTGTAAACTTAGCTTTTAAACTCCGCTCATTTGTAGGATAGTTCTCAGTTAATATTATATATTGTGCCAAAGCCAAACTGAACTTGCA
>NC_138148.1:12804800-12839800 GCF_964199315.1 Orbicella franksi | reverse complement strand
TACATATAATTATACATATATAATTTATTGCCATCAGGTGCTATAAATGTCTTGTAATAAAGTGGTTACAAGTTAAGAATCTTACAGAAGGGAGAATGATATATGGGTTATTGACCAAGCGTGAGGTCAAGATGGCTGGATATTGGCCAAGTTCTTTTTTTTGCGTTTTTATGGACCGAGACGAAGTCGAGGTCCATAAACACGCAAAAAAAGAACGAGGCCAATATCCAGCCATCTTGACCGAACAAGCTTGGTCAATAAAGGATTTATTATATGGGATAAAACACCAAAAAATGATCCGTGTACGTGTTTATTTTCAAGGACTGAAAAGGAAGCCCGTTACATGCAAAAATCAATGGCGCGTTCTCCTTTATCCTAATTGGCTGAATGCAGAAATACAATCATTTGATTGGTTTACATTTTTGACGAGTAAATGTCTAACTGCTGAATCAGAATAAACGAATGTACGAAACCGCTCGAGGCAAATTCGAAAAGTTTTTTTTACCTCAAAAATGTCTAAAATGGCTTAAATTTTCAGCACTTAAGCTCCAAAGAATGTTAAACCATTAGAGCAAGACAGTTCATTTCATCTGGCCGTCGCTTTCGCCGATCCTTGGGCGCTTCGAAGAACTGTCGCTTGGCTCTGTGGTGCAAAGCTGCCCCGACGTAAGCTGGATGTTGAAAGTACAGTTGTTAAAGCTTCCAATCGTTGCTCCTGAGAAAAAACCCGATCCCATCTGGACTGGATTAAAGGTGGCAGACTCAACACTGGTAACAGAAGTGGTGGGACGAGTTGTGGTTTCTGTGCGAGTGGAGATGCTAGAAAGCTGGTTGCTGCTGGAGCGGCTCAGCGCAAGGGACATTCGCCGTTGATGTTCATGCGAGGCCGATTTGTAAGCGTCGAGACTTTTCAGACTGCGATGGCCACTTAACTGTGCCACAAAATTATCTGGGACGTCTGCATCGAGGAGACGTGAAATGCAGGTCTTTCTCACCGAGTGGTTGGTTACTCTGCCCTGTAAACCAGCATTTTTCGCAGCGGTGGGGAGAAATTTGCCGATTTCGTTTTTACCAAGCGGACTTCGCATATACCATACGTCGTCATCTGGTTTTCGCTGATGTTTGACTGCGAGGTAAAAGGGGGAATCTGGCTTGTTCATCTCCAAAGGACGACGGCGAGCAAATTCTTTGAAGAATTTAACCGGGCAACGCTCGTTGCCGGTTGCTTGCGCAGTAGGGTGGAAAGCACGAACACTGTATGGCTTGTCTTGGCCTTGACGTGTTTTGGACCCTCGCTCATATCTCCACACAAGAATCTCATTCTCCGTTTCTGGGTCTTTCTCTAAAGTGACGTCTCCCCACTTTAATCGGCGGCTTTCGTCTCGAGCTCTGAACCCAAAGTGAAGGGCAATTATCCACCACAAGGTACGCTGCAAGGCTGTCGGATTGGAGGTCCCAAATTCACCACACTCGAAAAGCTTGTCTTCCTCGGCCTCGGTCAGCTCACGGGCAGCTTGTGCCATGTTCCACAACAAGCTGACGACGCTTGGCACTTAAAACTTCTCTGGAGAGTTTGAAGTTGTCTCCGTCAATAATATTTACATTTGAACCTCTTTCGTTCAAGGCGCGTTGGAGACTACGTTGAAAGGACGTCAAACTGACAGGCTCGTACTCAGTGCCGTCCAATTTCTTTGCGGTTTTGAAAAATTTGCACAACAGCAAATTCAGTTCTTCCTGAGGTATGTCACACAGTTCCCTATTCTCGCTTTCTTGTAAACAAAACCGCTTCCATACCTTCATGTCACTTTGTGTTTTTAGTTTTGTGTTTGCCGGTTTTTGTTGCAAAATAAATTCATGAAACTCGTCAACATTTTTGTTTTCTTTGTTTTCTTTCTCGTTGACGCATTCAGTTTTCTCGTTTTCCAGCTCCATCGATACACAAACCACAGGAAATCTTTAACTGTCACGGAAAAGATTTTTCAGGGAAAAACTAAGAAAGAAAATTTTGGTAAACCGGCTTTCGCCTCGGATGAATTTTCCTTGCGGGACAAAGCCCTTATCCCGAGCGGGCAAGATAGCTCCATCTTGCCCGCTCGGGTAGCCAATCACAGCGCGAGATTCGGTTCATCCTGCCCGCTCACGGAGTTAGTCATATAATAAACAATGTTATTACTAAGGGGATCATAATTAATTTCATATTGATTCAAAGCACGTGATATGTACATGTATGATTACAATGTAAAAATTATTTTGTAGTGATTGAGCAAAGCTAATCTGAATTAAATTAAATGAAAGGAAAAACAACAACAGTCAATTATTTATGTAAGTTGATACAATGCACATGTAAGATAGGGAAACAGAAATCGAAAAGCTTCAAATGAATGAGTAAACAAAATAAACTAGTGGGTTTCATTGAGGAGTTGATTACTACCTCTCTGAAATTTTGAATGTCTTTTCAGCATCAAAAGAAGTGAAACTTGACCACATCCCATAAGTGGAAGCGGTTTCGTGTAAACAAATACAGGTGTTTGGGCATTCTAAAAAATTTAGTTACATGTGCATACCTGTACAGGGAAACGGTCTTGAAAATTTCCACGTACTATCAACATTTAATCGATGTAAACAAAAAAGACCTCAAGAAAGGAAAATTGTCAATGAACCGAAGATATTGAGCGGTCTTGAATGTTTTCAGTATTTTCAGAGTTCGCCGCGGCCAACATATCACAATATTTTCGATTTCTACTCCCTTCGCAAACGCCACCATTATATAAATGTAGGCTTAAACAATCTTTAATGATAGAGAAATATCTTGTGAATGAAATGAACAAATGTTTTATTCTGACAGCAAACGGCAGGTACAAAAAAATTATTTCACCCGTTCCAAAAGGCGCAGAAAGTCAGAAAAGTGATAGAAACGCCAAACGCCAGTCTTTAAAGACAAATTCTTATCAAAGTTAATCTCGTTCCCAGATCTCTTGCGGACGAAGCCGAAGGCGAGATCTGGCCAAGTAAGAAAATTTCTTTTTCTTGATTGGCTGCTCAATTTGACTCCTGTCCAATCCCTTCTTTGAACATTTACGCGGTTTTGCGCGACAAACTTGAATGTGTCAATGTTACAAATATGGCGCAGTAAGGGGAATTTGCAACATTTGACAAAAACTTGTGCCGTGTTTGCGGCAACACAACAAATACCAACCAGAGGTTCACGATTTTTTCGGATTACAAAAAAACCGGTAAAATTGCAGCGCTGATAAGCGATTTTGCAAAAGTGAGAGTACAGGAGGACGATTGTTTTCCTAAGCACCTGTGCAGGAACTGTTACCGAACACTGTTAAATCTGCGAGACAAGCTGCTTCCATTTCAAACGAGTTTTCAAGTAGCAGAAATATCAGCCCAGCGATCAATGGTGGAACTGAAACAACCCCGCAGCTTTCTCCAAACTCACGTTTTAGTCTGGAAACTTCCGCGATTGGTGAAAAAGAAAAGTAGATGAGAAAAGACGAGAGGAGGAAAGATTTGGAAGTAATTTTCAATTCGGAATTGAATAATCCAGAGGTAAGTTTTACGGATTTTCTTTCTTTCGCGCGATCCATGTGTTTGTTCGAGGGCATGAAAATTTGACGAATATCTGGCGAACGCAGTGCGGAAAACAATTTAAAAAAAACATTTGCTTGAGCTTATCCTGTTAAAAGAGTTTCCAATAGGTTATTTAGGCCGTTAGATATGTAAAAAATGTCAGAAACTGTCCATGGAACTTCGTGAATTCCGCGTAAATTGCCAAAGACTTTTGTTATGTTCAACTCACGAAATTTCATCTTGCATGTTCCCTCCGGCGAACTCACTCATAAAGCTGTGTGAACATTGCTTTTTGTATGCGAGAAATACAAGGGAAGTGCTTCTGGAGTATTATTTTTGGAACTGGTCGATATTTACTTTGCTATAACCAAGATAACTGTAGAAAAATTATGATTTTCGTAAGTGTGCTGTTTCCTGAGAGGTCCGCATGGTGTTTACGTTTCGCTTTGATTTTTTTCAGTTGAAAAAAGAGGCAAGCAACAAACCTGTTGAGACAATCAACGTCAAACTACTCAATGTGGCTGTTTCGTCGAGGCTACCAAGTGTAATCGCTTCATCTGTTTGGCTCATTCCAGAAGTGAGGAACTACCTGAAGCGATTACACTTGGAAGAAATCCTTGAAGAATGCGAGAATGCAGAAAAATACACACGGGGTCATCTACCATCTGTACTACGAGATAAGTTCTTCGGGACTATGAGAGACTTCAGCTGGGAGATAATACTTACAGAAGCCAAAGGAAGCCCAACTCTTTTGGACGTAATAACAGCCGTTTGCTGTAGGAGGGAGGGGCAAAATGTCGAAAGGAGTGGAGCAGAGCAGATTCCTCCAATTGGATCAATTTATTCTATGTTACTGAATCAGTACAACAGGGATCTGAATCTTGTTCAACATATCGATACAGTACTACTTGCTAGTGGTCAGGCTGAAACAAAGGTGTGCTTTCAATTGAGCATAATGCATGCATCACTTACTTCCCCCAGGGGGTTATAAAGAGGGTGAAGGCATCATTATGATTTATTTCAGGAGAAAATGAGTGAAATTTGTCTGGTTTATAATTTTCTCCATAATCATTTTGCATGTAACCTCAACTCCAAGTTTTCATAAATTCGAATTCCCCTAAGTCTTTAATTGTCCCTCTTGCCAACACCAAAAACCAACATTTTGAGTCCTAATAGATGTGAGTAAATATAAAAAATCCATCTTAACAATAGATCATTTATTTGGTGCACGTCATGTTCAAAAGATCCTGACATTATGATGAACTGAGGAAACAAGATTACTTTTGGCAGGTGTTCTGCAAAAATTTGTTCATTGTTGTAATTAGAAGACACATTGAAATAATTTGCACGCTTAAAACTGTGTTTTCTATAAGTTTCTGCAACAGACAACGGCAACAAATATCTGTTGATATATAGATCAAGAAGAAAGGTAATATACATTCTGGAAAACACAAGAAATAGGAGATTTTTCTTTTCTTCCTGGAAGTAGTTTTTGTGGCAAAATGTTCCTAGATTTACATAAGCAGTTCACAGCCTGTGATTGTTTAACAATCAAACTGAAATTATTTTTTAGAGTATATTGCAGCAATGTGATATGTATTACTTGTAGAAAGCAATCATGGTTATGTGTTTGACGCCACCTTAGGACAATATACCTGTACATGTAGCCCTAATATGTATTAAATTACATATTGTCCACATGGAGATCAAAACACTAAAACTGAAACAAAAAGTCACAGTCTATACTTTTTCTCTATTAATTCAATACAATAAAATTGACAACTGCTTTAACATCTTTACATATTGAGTATTTTAGACCAGAGAGAGGCGAGGTGCAACAAAAGTTTCATTCTCATCATTTTATTTAGTAATGCAGGTTACAAAGATTAGCAGCCAGTGAGGCTGATGTGGACCTACAATTAACTAATAAAATGTGAAATAATGAACAAAATAATTTATAAAATTTCTACATAACACAGAATGACTGAATGGCAATTACTCACGAATCCACGATGCAGTGTGCTTCGTCAGTCACAACATAGACTACGTTTTTTTGATAAACATCAGATAACAACATTTCTCTGCATTTCTTACTACTGATAAGTACTTCCGGATGGGCAAACACGATGCTAACACGTCCGCACAACACATTTTCCACAGAATCACCTTGGACTTCGATCCCTGTCTCTTTGTCCGCTTCAGAACATTTAGCCTGGATAATTGCTGCTAACTGTCCTTGCTTCTTAATTTTCTCAGCTTGGTCCATCATCAAAGCGGCCAATGGTGACACAATAATTGCAATCGAGCATTACTTTCCACCATACAAAAAAAAGTTAAACATACTCGGCAGAAGTTGACATATTAAAGACTTGCCATATCCTGTTGGCAGGACGGCTGGCACATCTCTCTTTTGCTGCACCACTGCTCTCAAAGCCTCTAGTTGTTTAGTTTTTTAACTTTAAATCAGGCGTTCCGCGTTCAGTTAAGGAAAACTTCAATGCGCGGTCAAATTCAATGTTTGACATGTCCGCCATGTCCATGGGCAACGTCCACAGCGACGAGCAAGGATGCTACTAATAATATTTGCTAGCTAACTTTAACCCGCAAAACAAACTCTAATTCTCTGCCTGGCCCTAAGCTAACATAAAAATACTGCAACGTCGCTTAACCTATAAATTCTACGCGCCTGAGTCAGTCTTCTGAGTCTTTCTGTTCCGCCATTTTGGGAATTTATTTTGGGCATGCGCTCTTGCCTCGCCTGTCACATTCCTGACAGGCGATCACGTGGTGCAAATCGGATTTGGCCAGATCTCGCCTTCGGCTTCGTCCACAAGAGATCTGGGAACAAGATTATATCAAAGTTTCTTTGACGCGTTTCGAAATATAATCTCAATGAACAAGCACCACATGGCGGCGCAAAGTGAGTGTGAATAAAACGGTCCCGACTTACATGTACCCTAACCAGTTCGTGCAAATTACACTTTAAGTGCAACCAATCTTCAAAATCCTTGCAAAAGCTGCATACAGGACCAGTTTTCTGCTTTACTGGATACCCATCGTTGATTTTCACAATTCTGAGGCGAGGGCGGCTGAAGCAACACGATCCACGCTTCATTCGCTCGAGCTGGCTCTAGTCAGCAAACTACACATTACTCCACACAAAATGACTCCCCTGTACCGCTATTCTTTACGAACATTGCTCTAGTATTAAAAACCCATTTAAGGACGTCAAACTCACCAATAACGAGAAGCATCAAGGATATTTTCGACCTTAAAACGAAGCAAAATACCGATCTCAGAGAACTGCTCGATCGAAGGACAGCACAGCCCGATCGTGATGACCACTGACCAGTTACTGTGACGTCGAAAAACGTATTTCCGCGGTGTCTCATTCATGTGATTCAAAAAACGTGACTACGTGCTGACAAATATCTCTTGGCGCGGGTGGCCAAAGTTTGCAGCACAGCGGTTGAAAATTCCTCAAATGTACCAAGTTCGAGGCAAAATCTTATCCATGCGATGGATTTGCATCTGTTGAACTCTTCTCTGTAACATATCTTGAATTGCATCTTGCTAGAAATTGCCAAACTCAACAAACTTGTCTTTATTTGAACGATCATCCCTCAACTAACTTGAAATACTACTCAATACTAATACATCCATTCCGTGCAAACAAATCTTGTGTTCTATTAAATAAATGTCAGTTAATTTGGCCGCATCAAAACTTCAAAGTCTAAACTTAATGTAGACAGCCTAAAATGTTTTTCTAATTAATATTACTGTTTTCCATACTTTTTTCCCTACTTTTTTTCCATATTTGCATACTTGCTTTCCGTCACGTAAGGTGTCACGCGAGGAACACGCTTTTATTTTCTGAGAAAGGAACAATTTCCTTTTAGTAGCAGCTACAGTTATCGATTGGAACGATTATCCCTCATCCGAAGAACTTCAAATTATTCAAATTATTCTTAACAAGAGAAACAGAAACATCTAATATAAAATGTCAACAGGAACATAATTATCAGGATTGTCACGATATTATAGATTACAGTCACACTAGACCTTCGAAGATCATGCTTTCCGTCACGCAAGGTGTCACGTGAGGAGCTTAAACCTTTCAATACGCATTATACATTCTGACAATGGGACGATTGCATTTGATAACAATGGGATGACAGGCCTTTACACAACTCCTATCCACGTGTAATAGCCGCTTTGAGAGTTTTGCTCGAACTAGTATATCTTTAAGGATCTGTCCCTTTTGTATGGTACGATAGGGGGATCTTTGAATATTTCGCTAAGCAACAATCCTGTTATTTTAGGAGGACATTTCACCAGAGTAGAGCCGTTAGAGGTCATAGGTTTGCATGGTTTCCTCTGTTATCCGCGTGTAATTTGTAGAGGTTGACACCTTTGATTTTTTGCCACGTGCTAGTTTTTTTGGCTCATTTGTATAGCAAGATATGTTTTAAGCTCTCTTAATATTAGCTCTAGAGGGACAAAGTTTGAAACTTTCCGTAAACATGTTGGTTACTTGCATTTTTTATTATTACGCCGGGCCCGGCTGTTTGATTAACTGTTGCAAGTAATGCTGCTTCTCATCACGGGTGTCATATTTATCTTTGTCCGGCTTCGCCGGAGATGGCTGTAGCTTTCCTTGTGGAAAGCTATAAGTTTGTCCTAGAGAGACGTTCTTATGTTTCTTGCATCAATTTCATCGAGCTTTTTGTCATTCCAGTTTGTTCGTTCTGGAACCGCAAATGTAGATGATCACGTGCAAGTCTGTGGACTGTTTTGCGTGTTGTTTATGATGTGTGGTTTTGTTCAGGCAAAAGCTCTGAATTTAGGAGTTCTTCCTATGATTGTTCATCCAGCTCCACGTTGTGGTGGTCATTGCTTTTATTTGCGATGTTGTCAGGTTTTCTTGAGACTGTTAATAGTCCCTCTTTTGTTAGGAGGCTCGTAACCTTGTCGATCAGACAATACCGCGGTTTCGATCCTTCTGGATCTCATCAGTTGCCGATAGCAGGGAGTGGTGGAGACCAATGCTCGGTAACACTCCGCACCTGGCATATCTTTTTTGTTTTGTTTCCTCAGAAACGAAACGGTATTGTTTTCAGTTCAGGGGTAAACTATTTACATAGTGATTTGTAATATCCAATCAGAGTAAAGTTCGTAATTGTTATGTAAATATGTTGGAAATTCGGTCATCGCAACAAAATGTGGCGTTCCAAACATTTCAATTGCTACTTTATTCGAAAATGGGGAATTACGACTGAAACTCTCGTTTCTCGTTATCAGTTAAAATACAAAAACCACACAATGGACTTCTATTCGGATAGTAATAATGAAAAGGAAGTTTATTTTGGTGGTAGATAGACCGCCAGACCACGCGATTTGTCCACTAATGCGATATTTTAAGCCGATGGAAGCAGTTCGTTTTGTTTAGTTCAACGAAGAAATGGTACCGCTTTCCGTTTCAGAGTGATTTATTGACATAGTGAGTATGAATGTTATCAACCAGTTACGCTTGTAATTCACAGGGTAAACATGTTCAACATAAATAACTTGTTGTTGTTTCGTTTCCTCAGAAACGAAACGGTATCGTCTTCAGTTCAGGGGTGAACTATTTACATAGTGGGGGTAATATCCAATCAGAGTAAAGTTCGTAATTGTTAATGTAAACACGGCTGCAGTATTTCAGCCAAAACTGGGTGCATCGCAACAAAATGTATCATTTGCAACATTGTAGTGAAACTCTCGTTTCTCGGTATTATCTTACACAAGAAAACTGCGAACTGGACTTGATAGTGATAGTGAAAAAGAAATGTATTTTCGAAGTAGAGACACCGCCACACCACGCGATTTGTCCACCAATGCGATATTTTAAGCCGATGGAAGCAGTTAGTTTTGTTTAGTTAAACAAAGAAATGTTACTGTTTTCCGTTTCAGAGTGATTTATTGACATCGTGAGTATGAATGTTAGCAGGGTAAACGCTTGTAATTCACAAGGTAAATATGTTCAGCAAAAATAACTTCTCGAAACTAAATTTTATTTCGTGACACGGAAAGAAAAGGAAATTAAAATGTCATGCAGGTAGAAATAATTGGCGACTTAAATGTTCCTAAGTCTTACTGAAACGATGTATTCTAAAGAAACGAAGATATTTGTTTCCGTGCTTGATTTAAATGTGATTAAGATCACAACCAGGGCGACATAATTTTGGTCAATCAGAACACTTCTCAGGAATAACAATCCCGCCCCTTTTCTGTGGTTGTTTACGGGAAAAGAGCACGCACTTATAGCGGTGTTTGGACGATACTACAGATACGATATATTGTGGAAGGTAACTAATTCATCATATTGTAATTTAATTAACGTTGGTATATTGCAAAATAGGCACAATATGGCTTTTTTTATCGTAGGTGTCGACATTTTCCAGATTTAGTTGAATTTCTCGAATTTTCCGCCATAATTCCAGTAGCTTTACTTCTTAGAGCGCACTTTTAAAAATAAGAAAATTTGTACTTCGACATGCCGCGGCATTTCAAGAGCTGGTTTCCATGAAAACACCGATAGCATTTGTATTTTAGCTTCATAAGATTCAAGCGAAAGTGGAGGAATAATTGCAGAACTGTCGTCACACATGAGGCGTCCTTTTTGAAAAGAAAAATATACTGCGTCACTGACAACGAAACGTAGAGTGCCGCATCCATTCGAATCAAGGACTGCCCAGCACAGAAATGGAAAAATTATGCGTCAAATGCTTTTGCCTTTTAGCTTTATTTAGCCTCACACACAATACTTTGAATTTCTGAAAAAATTTGGTGGGGCTGTGCGGCCCGCTTCCCAAAGCGCTTACCCTATTTAAGACCAAAGTCTGCGATTTTTCTAACCCATTTTTGGCCTGACCCTTAAATTAATACCCTGTTTCAGACCTGCCGTAGTTCTCTAGTTCAGAATGATGTTAAAGGTGTTGTGAATGGCTTTAGTTGCTGGTCTTATCGATAATGTTGAAAAAAGTAGCTTCTTCTAAAAACATACCTAATTCAAGACTAGAGTGCAAAAACCATACCCAGTTTAAGACCAAAATGATCAAAATCGATACTCTACTTCTGACTAAAACTTCTTGGAAAATATAGCCGATATAAGGGAGCACCTCCCTCCCATAGGGCAGAGTCAAAGTGAAGTATCGCAAGTAAATACATTTCGAAGCGCGTCGACTGTAATACCTCATACATGTGTAGACATCTTAAATTAATTAGCCCTTCCTCTTTTACAATAGGTTAAGTACGAAACCTCACCTGAACGAAAAACCCCAGGCTCTGGCAACTGAACAGATCAGTGTGGTGCAAGGCGGCGCATTAGCACATATCCCCCTCACCCTAGGACTTCTCATGCACAAGATATCAAAAACCCAGCCCCTCTCAGACTTTGAATATCTTTCCGGAAACGAAACACTATTTCTTTCTGAGAAATAGCTTCTTGTTGATATTACATACTCGTTCGGCGGATCGAGAATTCTTGATTGTGATTGATAGTTTTGCCACCAGCGAAAAATAAACATTAAGAGTCACACTCAGTTATTTTCGAGCTATATAAAAAGGTCGCGGCCACCGTACCTCGCCGATTTTGCTGAGATTTGGCTTGCAGTCTTGTGTTAGAGTCCTATCTGCGAAATGGATGTTAAAAAGTTCCAATTCGTTTTACTTTGGAAAATATCGAGAACGCCGATTTCGAGTGACTCTGACGGCCCGCCAATATGGCGGATCGAAGGAGTTCTTGTTACTTCAATCCTGATCCTGCCATCGTAATTTCTCGACAATTCTTGTAACAGACATAACGAACTATCCTTCTTTGCCTTATTTATCAAAATAAATTCGGAACCTGATATGTTTGAACGAACAACGGCCAAGAAGCTCGAAGTTATGTTTACGTCGCTATAAATAGTCGCAAATTTACTGCAAATTAGGAGGCTGATATCTCTATTGTTATCTCGCTTAAGAACTAACCATTTACCCTGAACACAGCTTGTTTATTGAAAAATTGATTCCTTTTATAAAAAAAATGGGGGAAATTTAACGTATATATAAAAAAATTATAGCACCAGCAACAGTCTGAACAGTTTAGCCATTGCTGAGGACTAGCCCGTCAAGCGAATACGGCAGATATTGCTTGAGAGAAATGAATGAAAAACTATTCCTGTCGTCTAAATAAAGTTATTTCCATGTTTCTTGTTTATATGGTACAACTACCTACCATGTTAAAAAAATATTGATACATGATTTCTGGAGAAATCTTGAATTGATATGGATCATTTTGTTGTTGAATTGTAAACATTCTTCACAACACGCACTCGGTTTCTTTTTTCCAAATCAAAGTATTTTGGAAATCGCCCAGAACATAGGAACTCAATTTTCATTTTAAATATCGAAAAAAAAAAAAACTGTTTATTCTATCGAGATTACGTGGCTACAAACTATCGCGGAAATACCGACCGACATAATTTCAACCACTGTCGATACAAATATGTAAATTAAGTCAAGTTTCAACTAGTTAAGTCCTCTTTAACTGATTCAGGCTCTTAAACTCCCCTTTGTACTCCCCTTTAGCTAGATGGCATATAAAAATCACCCACCTTACCTTCTATTGTGAAAAAGTTGTGTATTCCGGTAGAATTTGAAGTCTGGACGGTGAATGTCAAGGACATAACGAGGATGACTGATTGACAAACTGATGTGAAATGAGCATACTTTCCCGTTCGCTAACTTGCAGCGCGCGCATTCGCAAATTAAGTTTACTCACTCAATCCCACGGTGAACAGGTCGAAGAATTTTCGTTGCTGTATTTTGAATTAAGGTAAGTAGTTTTAGTTTATTTCTATCTTTATTTCTTTGGCAATATCACCCGTACCCTCAGCGCACCTCCAAAACGTTTTTGCTTTTAAAAGGGTAACAGAACAAATGTTGAGCTCAAATTGATAACTTGATAACTGGATAGCTCGTAGAGATCCAACGTAAACCTGTACTTCTTGATTTTTATTTCAGAGATTTTGATTTGCTCATCGATGTCCAGTTCTGAATGGCTTTCATCGACACAAAGAGAAAGTAACAATGGTTAGTTGTGGGTTTTCAAGGTTTGTTGCGGACAGCTGCGGACAAAGCATACCATCAAGCGAGTGCGCTTCGCTTTCACAATGCACCAGAGATATAAGGCCTCATCTCAAAGGTTTCAACGTTATCGATGCTTCGCTTAAAAATGAAATTCAGCTACCTTGGGCGAGAGCAGGTACTGATTCGAATTACTTATCTATTTCATTGTAAACATTTTCGCCGCATAATTTGATGTTCTATACCCGCTGTCTCAACAGAAAATACTACTCATCCTCAGCGCCCGGTAATCTGGGTTCTAAGCTGGGAAGTGACTTGAAGCGAAATATTCTTGAGTGAGTAATCTTCGTCAGGGGAAAGGACATCCTGCCGTTCACATAGCTGATATAAAGAATCAAACTAAGCGGACCATTAGAAGAGTACGATACGACTTATGACACTGACGGTGACGACGGTGTTTTTTTTCTTTTTTCTCGATCGTACCTACTCTTTGATGCGACTGGGAATTTTGCCTGAGGGGGGGGGGGGAGCGCTGGGGGGGTTAGTCTCAGAAAAATTGGGTGGGGGTGTACGGCCTGCGTCCCAAAACCCTTACCCTATTTATGACGAAAATCTGCGATATTCCCTACTCTATTTATGACCTGCCCAAAAATTCGAAACCCTATCTATGACCTGACGATGCTTAAACCAAAACCCTATTTCAGACCTCAGTTATGATTAGTTCCCTAGTTCAGACGAATGTTATATTACCGTAAACGTGATTTGTGAAGGGCTTTTGTTGATTTTCTTTTCGATAATGATAAAAAAGTGGCTTCTTCTTAAAAACATACCCATATCAAGGCTAGAGTGGAAAAACCATACCCTATTTATGACCAAAATGGCCAAAATCAGCTAAAATCGATACTCTATTTGTGACCAAAACGGTTGAAAAACCGTACCCCTTGGGGCTGCACATACCTATATGGCTCATATAAGGGAGTAGCCTCCCCCCGGGAATTTGCCTGAGTTGATCGTTGTGCATGACGTTTTGAGCAATTCTCCCTTGCTCAAAGTTTTATTTTTGCTTTTGGTATATACCCCACTATAACGTTTCTAACGGGTACTTCCCTAATTACAAGCATATGCCCTTTGCAGGCGTTGTCAATTTACTGCAGGAAGCCAAAAACATCACAATATGTCCGCGGCATCGGGATGTCTACGGAACACGGTGGATTTCGGGAAAGAAAAGATATGGCATACCAAAACGTTTTTTGTATGACCTTTATGTAGTTTCAGTCAGCATCTTAGAGTATCAATTTGAATTTTAAAAAAAGTCTCATTTTAGTCCCAATCATAGTTACTTCGCATAACTGGCCTAAAGAATCTCGTTAACTTCTTTAATGAGATATTTTCTTCTCTATATAATCATAAACCATTCCCGCATTCAACAATAGCACCAGAAGTTTGGGGTAGTGTTTTTTTCAAACTTCAAAGTTCTTGTATTTTTGTCCGCCCTGACCTCGAGTCGGCACCATTGTTCGTTGGTTTGACTGTATAATGTAACTTGCTGGCGATTAATTTGGTTTTCATTGCCGCTTAGAAGCTTTTTTCAGTGGCGGACATTTGTTTTCATAGTCGACTTACAACAGTAGTTCTATATCTTACCATTCAGCCATTTGCCGAGAGTGTAGAAAGAAGGTAAGAAGTATACCCCTCCAGATGACCAATAAAGAGGCCCCAATAGATGGGGGGACCATTGAAACACATGCAAAAGGCCTAACCAAAGAGGGAAGTGAAGTGAAGGGACGTCAGCGAGAGCATCTCACTTATGTTGGAGGCGCTGGTCACCTTGCGACCGATAATCATGGCAATGATATTGGTAAAGATGATAACAAAGATGAAAATGATGACGATTATGATGATGGTGGTGCTGCCAGTGACTGAAGTTGGCAGAGGTGGTGCTGGTGTTACTGGTGGTAATGAGGGTGTTGGTGATGGGGATGATCATGGTATTGGTGGTCATGGTAATGGTGAGGATAATGACAGTGATGATGATGTTGGTGGTGATTCAGGTGGTATTGATGATGGTTGTACGTGTAATGGTGACTGTGGTGGTGTTGGAGGCGGTCATCTTAACAAAGGCGATGATAAAGGCAGAAATGGCCCTCGTCGGTCTGAAAACAGTGATGGTAATGGAAAAGCCGTGGAACTTGATAGTGATCACGAACTTGTCGCTACAGAGGATTATTCTTGTTTTGGTTTTACTTCTGATTGAATGAAAAACTGGCGCGAGTTTTTTTAAGCCAATCGTCCAGTGTAGTAAATGCAAAACCAATTACTCTTCGACACTCAATTGAAAACCGCTTTATTATATATGTACTTTTCATATCAAATAGGTCAATGTTTCAGGCTGTTCGCGTGTTGCTGATCACTGCAACCAATATGCCCCTGAGCGACTCCACGGACCCGTCCTTCAAGAGCACCTACAGTCATGACCATGACTTGTTGTGTCAACGTTGCCGAGACATTAAAGATATGCTGAGTGATATCAGTGATATCAATATAGCAATCCAGAGCAGTCTTTTTAAACAAGAGTATGACAAACAGGACGCTCTGTACTCCTTTCAAGAGGCCGTCCGAGCGATTCAGCTCTGGAAGTCGCATCAGCTGCGACTTGTGAATCAAGATGCCGGGCGTACTGATTGCATTGATTGTCTCAACGACAATAGCGTCCTACTTATTCAAGACTGGGCCATGAAGTTCCTGCCGCGGCAGTACCGAGAGTTACAAGGTAAATGGCTTGCGAAGAAAGGGTTTTCTTGGCACATCACTGTGGCAACCAGAAAGAAGGAGAGTGAGATGGAGACGCAAGCCTTTGTGCAGATAGTTGAGCAATGTAGCCAGGACAGTCCCTCTGTTGTGATGCTCATGGAGCATGCTTTGGCCACCCTGAAGAGAGAAAACCCCGATATCAATCGTGCCTTTTATCGTCAAGACAACGCGGGGTGTTACCATGCTGCATACACAATTCTAGCGTGAAAAGAAATCAGTAAAGAACTGGCGTCTGAGTTCAACGTTTGGACTTTTCTGATCCCCAGGGAGGAAAAGGACCCTGCGATCGACCTGCTGCAACTATGAAAAACCATGTACGTGCCTTTATTGACGAGGGTGATGACGTCAGTACAACTGCGCAATTTGACAAGGTGCTGACGTCACATGGTGGAGTTCCTGGAGCTCGGGTATCCTTGATACAAGGCTCGTTTTCTGACAAGCTAACAGTGAAGTTGCCAGGAATCAGTAAACTCAATAACTTTGAATTCGAGGACGAAGGAGTAAGAGTATGGCGGGCTTATGGTGTCGTGAAGGAAAGCTTTTTCCGTGGTCAAATTTCAAAGGTACGTAATATTTTTCCTGAACACAGAATAAACCTCCGGCACGCATGATGGTAAAGGGAAGGGATGTCTTGTCGTTTCGGTTTTAGTACTGTACTTTTGAGGCAAAAGCATCCTTAGCTATAACAAACTAGAGCAAAGTTTCCCAGTATGAACAGCAATTGACAAGCAACCTGCTAGTAAAATTTTCATTGTTAAAAATGTGTCAAGACCATAACCCAAGGTGGGTTTCAATCCCACTCGTTCTGTGGTAGAGATGGTAAACGGTAATAGGAGGCTCCGTTTGTTCAGCTGAGTGAGTTACTACATGACGCCACTTCACCATATAAAGTCAAAAATGTGCGTAAAATATGACATCGTAAGACTCCAGTGTCTAGGTTTGGACGATTTAGAAAGTGTGTGTTCGCGTGGGGAATGAAAATTAAACCTGAAAATTAGTGTAATCGAATTTTATGATATATATAATATATATAGAGAATAAAGGTACCAGAGAAAAAAAATCTCTTGTTGGTTTTTTTTCTCTTTTTTTCTACGGATAATACGCGCAGACATTTCACTCGTTGCTCGTAATCGTTAATACTGAGCAAGTCGTAAAGGTTTTTCCCTGTTGGCACCCTCTTTGCAATTTGCAAATATATTTAATGCAAATGCAAATAAAGTTGTAACATATATTATATATTTATATATAGTGTTTGTCAAACCGTCGAAAAATGGTAATTTACCATGATCTTTATTTCTTTCAGGTATTGAAGCTCACAACGCTACCGTTACGGCAAAGGATGCTTCATTTTTACCTGGCAACTTCCGCCCTATCAAACCTAGGAAGTCAAGGAAGGAACCTCCCAGAGCATCAGATGTCGGGTACGAGAGTGATGAAGATGACTGTGACGAGATGAATGAAGGAGATGCGAAAACCAGTTCACCGAAATTATTCGCCTTTCCAAACGAGGGTTGCACTCGTGTCTTCAAACGTTATGGCTCAATGGTAAATACTGCATGTAGCCTATGGAAATTGAGAATTCAAACCTGTGTCAAACCGTGTCTCTCCTAGACACGGCGAAAATAATGAACAACAAGAAGGTTTGGGGTGGTGATATCAGTCTAAAGATGGGCATTACTGGTTCTGCTGCCACAGTTGCTCCATTAGCAGATTCACAGAAGAAAGAAGAAAAAGGATGGGCTCTGAGAGCAACAAAGAAAGCAAAAGCCTTTAGCGAGAAACTGAGGAAATTCCTGGAAGAAAAATTCATGGTTGGTGAAACCACTGGAAGGAAACTAGATCCTGTGACAGTGGCAAGACAAATGAAAATTACTCGAGATGTTGATGGTCAGAGGCAATTCTCACACGAATTCGCAAATTCAAAGTTTCTTTTCACGGCGGGCAAAATGCAAAAACTCAGAAGCCCAGTCAGTTTCCGACAAAGACTATGAAGCAGCTGAAAATGAAGAAGCGCTGGCAACCTTACGAAATGAGGTATAGGAGCACATACAGCCTAAGCACCCAGTCATATACGATGGTTACAATCTTTGTGACCTCGTCACTTGACAGAAGCTAAGTAAATTAAAAAGCAGCAAACTAAGCGAAATTTGTCGCTCGTTTAAACTGAAAGTGCCAGCGCAACAAGGAAAACGAAAAGCGTCATTTGTTGGTGCACTCTGGCACCCCAAATTTTTATTAATGGAATCAAATCAGCAATAGCTAAGCTACACTCTGGGTAACTGGCTACTTCTCAATCGAGATAACACTGGAGATATCAGCCCTCCAATTTGAAGTAAATTTCCGGCTATTCAAAGCTAAGAAAATATACCTTCGTGCTTCTTGGCCGTTGGTCGTTCAAACTTATAACGTTCCGAATTTATTTGATAAGTAGGACAAAAAAGGATAGTTCGTTATGTCTGTTACAAGAATTGGCGAGAAATTACGATGGCAGGATCAGGATTGAAGTAACAAGAACTCCTTCGATCCGCCACATTGGCGGGCCGCCAAGGTCACTCCAAATCGACCTTCTCGATATTTTCCGAAGTAAAAAGAATTGGAACTTTTTAACATCCATTTCGTAGTTACGACCCTAAAACAAGATTACATGCCAAAGTTCAGCAAAATCGGTGAGGTACGGTGGCCGGCCAAAGTTTGAATCTTATAGACTACGACTGATGAATTTTGACGGTTGCACTAACTTGTTATTAAAATATTGGAATTTCATCTAAATATCCAAAACAACAGGTGGCGGTTGCGACGAACGACTTCGTGTATATAGATTGTAATGCGTTAGTTTTTATATAGGCAGATACAAACATTTTTATGTAAGTTCTGCCATTAAAACAAAACGTCATTACTAGAGCACTGATATCTCGAAAGTAATACTGCATCTAAAGGAAAAACTTAGACGACAGCCCAGCCGTATTGGTTCACGATTATAAAGTCACGCAACGCAAGGGCTTGGAAATTTTGAACGCGCTCCGGAATTACCAAAATGATCTAGCATCCAAATAAACAGACAACATGGGCTCCTGACAAAGCGCAGTACCCATTACGGTCAGTGTAAAACGCAGACTGCGGACTGCAGACTGGAGACCGGGTGCAGACTGAGGGTAGAATGCAGACTGCAGACTACAGAATTTTTAAGCAAATGTCGTATTATTTTCATTATCGAGCGCTGCCCGTAAACAGGACTATTGCAGCTAATCGCAATGAAAGTCTGCACTCCGGGTAACTTGAATATCACTTCGGTTAGCCTGAATATCACTCCGGTTAGCCTAAATAACGCTCCGGTTAGCCTGCTTACGGTTAGCTCTCAATGATACAAAATGGTAACACGATTAAGTTAAAATTCTACAGTCTGCAGTCTGCATTTTACCCTTAGTCTGCATTTTACCCTTAGTCTGCACTTTACCCTCGGTCTGCAGTCTTCGTTTTACACTGATTGGTACGTACCATGAAGTATGGCGTTGTACAGAAATCTTGCGCAGAAATCTTGCCAAAGAAATCACTTTTGGCTGCTTATCAAACAACTTAGAAGAAATAATGTGTATTACAATAAAATATATTTGCATTGTTTTAATTTATCATTAAGTCGCCTGAAGATAAAAGTAGGTCGACTTCAATAGCATTGCTGATTTTATATTTTGCACCACTATGTTACCAGGAGTGCAAAGGATGTGTGAATGGCAAAACGCTCTCTGCAAAGGCAATTTATATATGGGTTATTGACCAGGCATGAGGTCAAGATCGTGATGGCTGGATATTGGCCATGTTCTTTTCTCCTGGTTATGGACCAAGGCCAAACCTCGTTAATAAATGACTTATTATATTGGGGGCTTCAAGGAAATTGCTCGGGACAGCGCGTACTCCCGAGGGGGTAAGGCCGCTCGGGTACCCAATCACAGCGCGGGATTTGGCTCATCTCGCCCACTCACGGAGCTAGCCATATAATAAAACGAGTTCTTAATTCGAATCCTCAACCCTCCATTCGTTGAAATTGCACACGTTGGTCACCATGGGGTGTTATTTCCTACAACGGAGAAAAAACATCTTTCAGAAAAGATATCTTACAGATATCTTTCGATATCATTCAGATTATGACGCCTAAGGGATGCCTAAAAAAACCTTTTTCAGCGCAGGAGGACCACCATTTAGAGCTCCGTGCTATTGCCACAGTCTAGAATCCTTCACTGGAGATTTGCCTCTTTTCGTTTTAGAGCCAACATTATTTTCTTTCGTGATCCAACCTTTGACCAACCAGGGTCTGTTAAAACATCGCCGTAGGACAATTTTTTTGTCGCCACTGTTACCATACCGTTCGTCATCTCGCAATTTAAAGTGCTACAGAGCAAAACAACATTAAGAACGTTATTTTGGGTTGGAGATTGGGGATCCAAGTAACGTCTAGCCGAGGTCAGGACGTTTTCAATCTCCTTGCCTTTCCAAGAGATAAGTGTCACGGTTAACCACGTATAACAACTCCATGTATTTTATTTAAAACACATATATTTTGCTCTCGTGTTGAAAGATAAAATAGCCCTAGACGGATGTATAATTCATTGATTCAAACTGAGTAGTGCTATAGATTACAAAGATTGTCTACAAAGAGAGTAAATTGTAACTAAAGCTATATTTACGATATCAATATCGTTTTCTCTTAACAGACTCCTCTCAAGCTTTCTTCTCCGTTTTTTCCCCACTTGACTGCATCAGTCTAGTCACTGCAAAGACTGTTACACACACCACGACAACGACCCCTAATACAAGCCAGGGATTATCGGTTGTCAACTGCACAGTAAACAGGCCGGCAAATGCCAATGTGATTGTTATAGGTCCGTCCATGTTTCTAGTCAGAATAGTAAGAGGAGAAAGTCTAGCAACCTACATACCTAAATCGACATCGGATCCCCGGCTGACTCTCCTATAAAAAGGACGGAGGTGCTCGTCGAAAATTTTTAAAAGAACCCTTGAGAGCTACCAAGATCTTGTTTGTGGGCGTAGCTTAAGATTTTTCTTTTAAGAAGTACCAATTCCAAAACAACACATTTTCTCCCGTCGTATTTTTTTCCGGTTCAATACCCTAGAAGGTACCGCAAAAGCTTCCGCTGTGGAATTTTATGACTGAACTCCAATGCGGTAACATGGCCAAAACCGCTTTTTTAACCCCCAAAAGGGTATGTGACGAGCACACCCGTCCTTTTTGTGTGGGAGTCCCTCCCGGGTATCGGATATGATACTAAAATTGAAATGCTTGGTTAGAATCCAAAATCACACAACAACAACAACAACAACAACAACAACAGCAATAACAACAACAATCCTTCATTTAAATACGAGTTGGCTTAAAGCAACAGATTTGCTTGTGGGATCGTATATTTAGCGAAAAGTTGAAGAATAACAGAAATATATGCAGTAATAATGATAATCTTGTACGTATTCATTCACATTAGTAAAACTTAAAATCCGTCACGTTCTTGCTTTGCTTTTGAATCGAGGTCGCATTAAAACCTAATTGTTTAATGAAAACGTCTTTTCTAATTTTGGCATAGAATTGCTTAAAATACATTTGCATTTACATATACATTTCAGCCTGATTTGCCTGTTCAACATGAATGATGGGTTTCCATTTGAGTGTCGAAAGTAATCAGGCAATTACTTTGGTTTTGGCTTTGGCTTTACTACGGTTTTAGATTGGCTGTGTAATCTAATTGGTTTGTAATTGGTTTGGTTTTGGTTTTGGTTTTACGCCACTCAATTGAAAACTGCTCTAAGTGGCGTCGTCGTGGTCGGACTGAAGCTTGAACAGGTAAACGACTGAGAGCAACGATTTGACATCACAACCTCAACCTTCCTAGATCTGCTATACGCGGTCGCGAGCCATTTAAAAGGGGCACAGAAAATCTAGGATTTGACCGAATTGAAACATTTTTTGCACAGAAATACTCCAAAAATTAAGCTAATTTTTTTGATATTGTTGAAATAGCGTTCTCTAGTAAGAATTATTAGAAAACATAGGCTTTCGACAGCCGGTTTACTGTTGCAAAACATGCACAGACTTTTGACCATGTAATTGACTTTGACAACTCAAGAAAAAGAAAACCATCGCACCAGAAAGACACTTATATCATGGCACACGGCCAAAACTGTCGAGTCCGATGACAACTCATGGCCACTCCCTAGAAAATACAACTTCTTTTAAACAAACATTAATTTTAGCACTTTTAGCATTCTTCCGAACATTCTTTATACGTGCAGCATTTTTAAGGTGGCTCAAAACAATAACATTTCCGTGTGAAACCTGGGCTCTAACGCGCACTTCTAATGATAATAATCTTTTTTGAGGAAACTTTTTCACGTACATGTGGTTTTCGAAAAGGACCTCAAAGGACTTCAGCGCGAGGAATCACGCGATCACCCGAGGGATCGCGAGATAGCGCTCGAGATGCAAAACTCACAACGAACATGGCGGCGCGAGGCCTAAGAACTTTGTTTCCGCTAAGTTTAGTGAGCCGTTTACGATATCGCTTATTTTCACCTTCGACAACATCCATCCTTCAGGCAATTTCAAATGAAAAAACATTCTTTTAAACCGCTCTGCTGGAACGTAAACGAAAATTGTGATGTTGATGTTGTGATCTATCGCGCAGGCTATCAATCTAAAGAACAGGAAAATAAACTACTCTTCAAGTTTTCTTCGTTCTTTTTACCAGGCCAGCCTCACCTTCGGGTATTTATAGTACTCTTATTCTACCGCTTATGCTGCTAACGATAACAGCAGAAAAGAAAACACTGTTCGCGGGTATTCACGTTTCTTCGCGTGGAATTGCGGGCTTTAAAGAGTAGCAGACCGCCTTCACGCGTGCGCGAAGTGCGATCTTGCAAAGGCAAGATTTTAATTTGCGTGTACGACGCGCGCTTAAGATACCTTATCCACGAAGCTAATATCTCAAAACTAATCCGGTGACCCTTCTTTTTTAATGCAAAAAAGTATTCAACAGCAAAAGCGGAGTGCATGTGGGAAATTGTGAAAAAAAAAAAACAAAAAAAAACTGTGGAGTGGAATTTTTCCATCCTTGAAATTTCTACTTTTTTTAATTCAAGCAAAATCTACTCCACTACTTTTTTTTTTTCTAATCTTCCCTGTTTCTTCTTCCGTGAGTAATAAAAAGATTTTTATGAAAAAAAATATGGGGTCACCGGCTTAGTTTTTAAGATAGATGCAATTAATGGTAAAAAGTGGGTCAAGTTTGTTGCTATGCAACAGAACAGTGCAACCTTAATTTATGACTTAAACACAATGAAAGGTACAGTGGAGAGTTGCCTTAAAAAAATAGCACAGCCATTCACGACAGTACAGTTTCAAGCCTGAAAAATCGCACCTAGTTCTAAGAGTCTCAAAAAAAAAAAAAAAAAAAAACAGAAACTGTTTTGAGCCACCTTAAATTTATGCGAATTACTCTTTATATTCAAATTTTTAACGTTTCATTATATCACCAAAATCTTTATCCGTCGAAGACAGTAGACAGGCTGTTAGGGCTTTCCACAAGTTGCGTTTGATTTCCCAAAACGTAGCTCAAAAGTTGCTCAAAAAAAGTGAAAAGTTACTTTTTGTGACGAAAGTTGCTTAAACGTTGTTCAAAAACAGTCAAAAGTTGCTTTTTGCAACGAAAGTTACTCAAAAGTTGTGCCAAAAAAAACAAAACAAAAACTTTTGTTGATCTCTTCCTTTATTTGTTCTGGTGCAAAAGTACAACAAAAGCATTTTTGTGCAATTTTGCGGCGTAACCAGCGTTGCTAAAAAACTTTGTCCTCAATTAAGACCAAATAATGTATGAGTAAAAACTACGCATCAATATTAATATTAATCTTGTTAAATTCTTCACCTGGGACACTCGAGTCAGTTGTGAATCTTCTTCCGCCAGTTTGAATTTTTTTTAAAAAAACGATGACTCAGCAGCCCAGCTTGCATTCATCTTGCACCCATGATCTGCCCCAGGGGGAGAAGGATTTTGATTCTTTTTCACAGGAAATGAATAATTTGTCCTCTGAGACATTGTGAAATATGGAAGCAAGGTCAATTTCAGCACTAAAAGCTGCCTCGATTTCTCAGAATTGATAGGAAACTAGATATCGCTCAGAATGTAAAAAGTTGCTCGAAACGAAAAAAGTTGCTCGAAATGCCAGAAGTTGCCGAGCAACTTGTGGAAAGCTCTACCGGCTGTCGAAAGCTAATTTTTACTAGAGAACGCCATATTCAATTTCATCATCCATGATCAATCCTGGTAACCGATCTGCGATATGTCTACTAGTTTATTTTTTGCGAAAAATAGTTTTTGGGGTTAGGTGCACTTTAACTTCCAAACACACTTTGATCGAAAGAGAAATTCAAATATTGGTACGCAACTGCGTCTGGATTACGAATGACGTCCACAGTCGTCAGTCGGTCGTTTCACGTCCACTTTCAGACTTTTGTCCGCGGAAAACACTGTCACTCGAGCCTTCCGGTGAACTTCAAGCAACTGTAAACTTTGTACGAAAACAACGAAAACAAGTTAACTGTATAACTAGTTGCCTTTGAGATCAATTTTGTTATGGAGTTTAAGGAGAAATCGACCAATCTCTGGCTTCCTACTTACTTTTGCTTTGCTGTGGTAGGAGATAGGGAAGTTAAGCCCTTTGTATTGATACCATTTTCCGCCTACATGTGCGTCATAAAGCCGTCACGTGGTCTATTAGGTTAAACAAAAAACTTCGGTTTTTGAATAGAATTCTGGTTTTACAGTGCGTTTCACAAAACGTTTGCAAATGGTTGCCGTAGTTTGTTTGAAATTCCCGAATTCGCTACGAAACGTAGTTGTCAACCACATTGCGAACTTCGAAACGAAGTTGCGAATTTCACGCAGAACTTGTTGGGAAGTTGCGAAGTCGGCTGCGAGCGAAGTTCGCGCCATTCAGTGACTCATAGTTGGTTCAAATGAATTTAGAAACGAAGTGAAAAAATCACTAGTTTTCAGTTATTTGTACATTGCTAAAATGTGAAGTGCATTGACTTATTTGCTGATCCTAATGCAAAATATTTGCAACTTTTTTCCCCAAATGTCACCTGACACTTGCCTAAAAAAATAACTTTTTTTTTCTTTTTATTTTATTTTACTGATAAAACTATAAAAATAATACAATTTTTGTCGTGTCGGTTTCCTCAGATAGCTTCAGGTAGAACTTCCACGCATAGTGGTTTAAAAGTATTTACGTGTACATTAAAAATCTATCAGAGATGAAAAAAAAAAAAAAAAAAAATACACCGTTTTTCTTTCAGGACATACATCATTCTAGAAATAGCACGAGAAAACAGAACGTTTCAATATCGTGTTGTTGAACTTCTACTTTAAACAAGACGCAAGTCGAGCCATCCGTCTGTGATGATGGAGTTCCTCTGTACCCCTCAAATAATTTACATTTCAGAAGTAAACATCATAAAATAAGCCTTGCTTGGTTGAGATTTCTTTTTCACTTCGTTTAAATTCATTTGTAATTATATTACCAAAACCAACTACACGAAATGGTGCGAACTTCGCTTGTAACGAACTCCGCAAAGTTCGGCGTGACATTCACGCTCGCGATTTGATTGACAACTACGTAATGAAATTGTCAAGTTCGTAGCGAGCTTCGGGAATTTTAAACGAACTCCGGAAACCGTTTGTCAAAAGTTTGTTGAAACGTACTGTAACAGCGATGATTTAGTTGTTACAATGATTGTCATAATAGTGGCAGGTGGACACGCGTTTGTGTGCTCCGCAATTTTTGTTAATTTTTGCTTTTTCTAAGGCCTGTGGCCTTTGATTATGGCTACTCCGGCTGCAACCGACTTTACGCCTCTTCGGAAGATGTTGTCAGAGACACTTGAACGCGTTTCTGGGCATATGAAGATGAAATAATGCTTCCCCTCGAACCACGTGGCGGCCATGTTGATTTCAAAGGTTTAGACGCTCGAGGAGAAGAGGTTTCATCCGGCTATGGTTAGGTACTACTCAAATACATGTGCTAGATTTTTTTTATGGAATATTTATTGCTTTCTGGCGACATAAAATCTTATCCTGGAACTGGAACTCAACGTGCCGTTGGGCGAGCTCGGTACTCTGATAAACAATCGTCTAAGTCGATTATTCGCTGTCTTTCTTTAAACACACACCTGTTTAAATGCAAGATCAATTTGCAACAAGCTTGGTGAACTTCATGATGTCGTGAGAACTAAAGGCGTGGATGTTGTGGCTATTTCTGAAACTTTGCTCTATCAGAGAATAATGGACACTGAAATTCTCGATTCAAGTTACGTTATCTTTCGCCAATATAGGCAACAGGGTGAACGTGGTGGTGGTGTTTTGCTGTGTTTAAAGTCCGATTTTGTATGAGTTCGCCGCCGTGATCTTGAAATGGATGAAGTTGAGACTGTTACGTGTGAAATATCTGACATTAGCAACTTCAAAATGATTATTGCAGTATTCTAGAGACCACCGAATATGGACCTTGGCTATTTACAGCATGTTGTGAATATCTTTTACAAAATTTGTCGAACTGGAACAAAGAACATTTTTATTTTGGGAAATTTTAATTTTCCCAATGTTAACTGGTCGAGCTATGGTTCATCATCCAATTTTGACTCCTGCTTTATTGAATGCCTCTGTGACTGCTTTTGGTCTCAGTTGATGAATGTATCAACGCGATGTGCTAATGGCAGTGCGACCACGATTGATTTACTCGTTATTTCGGTTCCAGAATGTGTCAGGCATATTGAAAGTCTCTCAGGGGAATTTTCCTCAGACCATATGTTAACAGTCTGGTAGTATGCCAGTTTTGGAAGAAGCGAGAACAATGCTTTACGGCACGAACCATAACATGATCACCATGGCGATGAGCATTTTCAAGACGTGAAAAGATCCTAGATGGCGGGCTAAAAGTATTTGCTTTAATTTGGGTTTCATTTCGACTTTTCTATGTCTAATTATAGGAAAAGTCATTGTATATAGGGATAATAACCATTCTTGCGCTAGAATATTGAGTGTAACATGTACTTAGTGCCCATAGCTCTCGCAATGTTGATGCTACTGCTATAAAAACAAGATTATTCCACGCGAAGTTCACGCCGAAGATTTGCCAAGTTTACGCCAAGATGTTTAAGTATTGTATCGAAAAAGGCAAAGATCCACGTGGAAGATCTTCTGCGTGGCCAGCCTGGCTATATAACCTCGAACTTCAAACAGGTATTAGGGAAGAATAATTTTTTTCTTCGCCATGTGATTTCAAGTTTAGTGAAATACGTCATAGGAGGGTTCTTGTTTTTGGAGTAATTTTTGTCTCGTAAATATTCGGTTTTGTTTAGCTTGGTCGAATATTTAAAAGTCAAATGTGTTGTAGTCTTTCCTTAAATCCACAAAGACTGCAAAACCAACCTGATGTAGTCTTCGATTGTTGTAGTTTTCCCTTCGGATTCTTTAAGTCTTATAGATAAACACTGATAAAAGCTTTCACTTCCTGAATAAATCAGTGATTTTGTTTTAAATGTGTCACTGTTTGCTTGTATCTCAAGGAAATAATCCAACAAAAGTCTAACTACTGTTTTGTCGCTGTCAGATACTAATATTACTTACTTTAATTAGTGCAAAACTCAACATTTGTTCTAAATTCCTTGGGCAAAATATAAAATACTTGTGAACTTGGTCACACTCTGCACCAGAAGATGTTTTGGAATACTGTTAAACGCTTCGAGGCATGGCTAGCCTGTGTACATATTAGTAGAACCAGGAACAGTAGTCTGCTTGTGATGTATCAAGTGTGTCTCCAATAGTCAGTAGCCTAATTTTCTCCTAAGTACAATTATTAAAAGTACAATTATCTCAGAGTGTTGTTTTTGTTGTCATGTTAAAGCTTAAGTTGAAAAGGGGTTTGCGGAAAGATACACATAAAGTTTGGACACTGGAACTTTTCTCTGAAGGACATTTCTCTCCCCTTTCTTCACAAAATGCTGATTGCAGAGGTTTTCCAAAATTTGCCTGACTGGTTTAGAATGAGTGTTTCCTTCCTTTATTTTGTTTGACTTCTCAAACAATTCAGTGTGATGCCCCGCATTGTTGCGACTGCATGCACTGCTTATTTGAGGGCTGAACTCTAACATTCCTAAAGCGCTGTACGTATATGCGCCGTTTAATCTGGGCCAGTGCTAAAATGCAATTTAACCTAAACAAATAATGCATTGATCACAAAACTTATTTCATTTGACCAAGTCCGGCAAACGGCAACAACTTTTTAACACTTCTAAATGGTTGTCCATATTTGGACGGACATCCTAATAAATAAGAAACAAGGAATGAAATAATCATTGACCAAACGGGACATACACCATGTAGAAATGTGCATCAGTGCATGTGCATGTTCAACGTGCCCCTTTATCAAACCTACACTTCAGTCAAATTACACCCTTCTCATGCCGATAAAAAAATCGTTTCATAGAGCAGCTTGCATGATTCATTTTGGCGAAACAATAGAATCATGAAGTCCGCACTTCTTCCAAAGCTGGCATACTACCGGACTGACCACATCACGGTCTTTCTTTCAGGTAGTAATCACAAGCGTATCCTAACAAGGGGCTAAACTGAATTAGCAACTGAAATAAATATATGGCAAATTCTTCCGAGTTAAACGTAAACTTTCATGCAAATCCTAAGTGATATACTAAAGTAGATAAAAGGTAACACAGTACGTCTATGCCTGTAGCAAACATATCACGTCTCGTACCTTTTTACATACATAATTACCAGGATGATTTCTCGGAAACTGAGTGTTGAGTTATTCAAAAACGCAGTGTTGCAGAACATTACATTAAAAGGGCAAATTTAATTTGGTGCCAAGAATAGTATGTTTTTTTTTTCACCCTACAGACATTACTAGACTAAAGTTGGTTCTTATATTAATACTATCTTATTTTTGCGGTAGTCGGAGCTGTTCTCGGACATTACCCGCCGCCAAATTTCAGAAAAAAATTGCAATAACTTCAAATTCAGCGTTGCCATAGGGCAAGCTCAACATGGGCTAATTTGCGACACAAAATAGGACAAACAGATGTCGAAGAGCTCTTAAGACCTCAAATATGTTAATAACAGAATTTTAGGATCTAAGGAGGAATAAATACTGAAACATCCAAACGTTGCTTTGCAGGCACAGCAGTGAGATGAGTTTTAGCTGGAGCGACAACTCTCTGCGACATTACCAGTTTTGCACTGTCGTGGTCGGAATAAAATGTTATTATGCATTTAGCAAGAGAACAAAACAGAGAACTATGTCTTATTCATTCTTTACAAAACTTTTACTGGTGCAGTTTTTTGGATCTGACCTAAAAATGCTATAAAATGAAAATATTAATACTCACCTTCGCCTGGATTACAAATGACATACACAGCCGTTCGATGGTTTCACGTCCACTTTCAAACCTTTGTCCGCGGTAAACACTGGCACTCGAACCTTGCAGTGAACTTCAAGTGACTGTGAACTTTGTAAGAAAACAAGTTAATCATCTAATGGTTAACTTTGATGGATTTTTTTTGTGGAATTTAACGAGATATTGACTAACCTCTAGCTTCCTCCTTACTTTCGCTTTGCCGTGGCAGGAGATGTTGGCCCCCCGCATAGACGATTCTACCTCGTTACCATGCCAGGAGATCCCATGAGATTGCTTGCGCATGCGCATGATCAGTGCTTTGTATGCTTCGATCAGAGGAAGACGACACTGACATTTTGGCTGCAAAATAGGGGTATTTTTGTCTCCAGGTCACAGTATTACAACCCCTCCTGCAGCGAAAAACACGAAGGGTCGTGGTCTAAGTGCCTTGACACCTTTTTATCTCGTATTTACTTGTTGGAGTGGGCAAAAATCGACAACGGAACGACGCCGCTCACAGCAAGCACATGGTGAATTCTGTGAGTTCGAAAAACTCCACTCTGTCAAATCTCGAAGAGAATATCTTTAGTATGATGGATGAGAACACTAGTCTCCTAAGTGAGACAACAACCGGACAGCAAACTGCTGAAGACCAGCTAAATGACGAGATTATTTCTGAAGCGGTCACTGGTGATGGCGCCAAAACCGCCATTGAATGCATCACGGTCGATGTTCATCGTCGCGTTTCCCCTTCGGTGAAACAGAAGAGGGGAGAAGTCAAGGCAGCCGTTGCAGGAAAGAGAGCAAAACTGGTCTTGACTCAGTCAGGAAAAACGGCAAATAAGCCAACGAATAAGAAAGGCGCCAAAGTCGACCCCAGTACGAGTCAAGTGCAGAAAACTGTTCGCGCTGAAAAAGGCGGGAAAACCGCGAGAGCATCGACATCATCTACTGCACAAACTGTTAACTTGACTCAGTTGTCAGATATTTTACAATCGTCGCTTTCCACTGTTTTCTCTGGCTTAACAGAGTCAATGAAGACAGGCTTTGCCGATTTAGGAAAGCTGATACAGGACACAAGAATAACTGAAGACAAAGAGATCGGTTCTGAGTCCGAGCTCTCGGACGATGAAGTCTCTGACAAAAACGAGCCTGACGAGCCATCAGCAAAACGTCAGAAAACAGCCGACTCTAACCCGGCTATAGTCGAGAAGCTCACAAAAGATCTTGCTCTCGAGGATGAGAAAGGACCAGACATCAATACACAATTGGCAGGGCTTGTGCACAAACTTGTTCGTGAAGCAAAACCAAATGAAACAAAACTAAACGAGCTCAAGAAGCAGTATATCCCTCCAAGCAATTGTGAAGGTCTGTCTGAAACAAGAGTGAACTCTAATATTTGGAACAACCTGGGCGAAACTGCAAGATCAAATGATCTGAAACTTCAAAAGGTCCACAAATATCTTATGAAAGGTATGACTGCTGTTGTTACAGTCATTGATTCACTCATTAAAGACGAGTCAAACTCGTCCAAAGAGGATAACATTGGCAAATTAATGGATGCTGTTATTCTGTTAGCTAATGCTAATACTGAAGTGAATTTGCGTCGGAGAGAAAGGCTCAAGCCTGAATTACATCCAAGTTATCGGCATTTGTGCAATCCCTCTAACACCATAACTTCCCAATTATTTGGGGACGACCTCCCAAAAGCTGTCAAGGACATTGCCGAAGCTAATAGGATAAGTTCCAAGATACATGGTGATAGGAGATCAGCAGACAGAAGGGACAAGAGGCAAAGGTCAAGGCATTTTGCAGGCTCCAACAGCCGTACTCCTTACAGATTAAATTCTTACTATAGATCAGGGTCAAAAAACTACCATCACCCCCCTTTCCTGAACGGAAAAGAGGGGGCCAAGAAGAGGCAGCAACAGCAACAGGAGAAAACCCAGTGAAGGAACCTTTATCTAAATCACCACCTGAAAAAGATCAGGTGAGCTTAACTACATTTCAAGCTACTGTCATAGCTGGCAGAACAAAATATTTTATTCCTGCTTGGCAGGAGATCACTGCAGACAAGCGAATACTGGAGATGGTACAGGGCTGTCCCATTGAATTCATAAGTATGCCAAAGCAACTCTCCAGTGTTTATCCAATTTCACATAACCCCGTTGAACGAGAAATTATAAGCAAAGAGGTTGACAAGCTTCTAATTAAAGGGGTTATTGAAAAGACCACCCATTTAGAGGGTGAATTCATTTCTAGTATATTTGTTAGGAAAAAGAAAGACAACACTTACAGAATGATTTTAAATCTTAAAGATTTAAATTACAACATTGAAAAGAAACATTTTAAGATGGATACTTTCTTATCTGCAGTGAATCTTGTCAAGCAAAACTGCTACATGGCATCTGTGGATTTGCAGGATGCCTACTATACAGTCCCAATAAGTATAAAATACAGAAAATACTTAAGATTCGAATGGCAGAGGAAACTATACCAATACACTTGCTTGCCAAATGGGTTGTCATCTGCCCCTCGATCCTTTACCAAGATCCTAAAACCAGTTTACAGCTCACTTCGCAGTAAAGGCCATGTTAATGTTGGCTACATAGACGATTCATATCAGTCCAAGGAGATACTTAGAGGAATGTAAACACAATGGTCAGGATACCGTGACTCTTTTTGAAAAATTGGGTTTTCTGCCTCATCCTGAAAAGTCAGTCTTCGAGCCCACTCAAATAATAACATTTCTCGGTTTTGTGATAAACTCAGTCACCATGACAATAACCCTTACCCCTGAAAAGGCTCTCAAAGTCAGCATGGCATGTAAAAAGCTGTTAGTAAATCAGAATGCTCAATTGTAGAGGTGTCAAAACTGATAGGTCTACTGGTGGCCAGTTTACCAGCTGTTCAGTTTGGGCAGCTACACTACAGGCATCTTGAAATAGACAAGAACATTGCTCTTAAAATTGCTAAGGGGAATTACCAGGACATAATGTGTTTATCCCCAGCTGCCAAAGCAGATCTGGGTTGGTGGGTAGACAATGTCTTGCAGTCCAATAATCCGATTTCACATGGTAAAATCGATATTGAAATTACATGTGATGCTTCCAAATAAAGGCTGGGGAGCAGTTTGCAATAAGATTAGTACCCAAGGCCTTTGGACTACTAGAGAGCAGTCAAAACACATTAATGAGTTGGAACTTCTTGCAATCAAGTTTGCCCTGAAAGTTTTTGAATCACAATTGTCTGGGAAACATGTGAAAGTCCTTTCTGATAACACTACAGCTGTCTGTTATATAAACTCCAAAGGTGGGACTAAATCTCCATCGTGCAACGACATCACCTGTGATATTTGGTCTTGGAGCATTAATAACAACACATGGCTAACTGCCGCACACATCCCTGGGGTCCAGAATACGGATGCAGATCGAGAGAGTGGAATTCTTAATGAACGCACCAAATGGCAGTTGAACCCTGAAGTTTTTAGTCAAATCCGAGACTTATGGGTTACCCCTGAAATTGATCTCTTTGCCACACGGGCGAACAGACAGCTAGCTATGTTTGCTTCATGGAAGCCAGACCCAGAGGCTACCGACATTGATGCATTTACAATAGACTGGAGCAAATACCAGTTTAATTGTTTTCCACCTGTCTCTCTTATTTCTAGATGTTTAAGGAAAGTAAAAATGGACAAAGCAGAAGGGATTCTGATTGCACCCATATAGCCAACACAAGTTTGGTGGCCCCAGATGTTGAGATTGTTGATAAGACATCCAGTTGCTCTTCCACAACAAAAAAGACTGCTGACACTACCCAACATGAGCAAACTTCACCCGCTTCACGCAGAAATGGTACTGATGGCCTGCTACATATCAGGAGATCCTACGAAACAAGAGGAATTTCAGAATCAGCTTGTAACCTCCTCATGGCCTCCTGAAGACCTGGTACCCAGAAACAATATCAAGTTTATATCCAGAAATGGTCTAACTTTTGTGCTCAAAGGAAAATTAATCATAATCAACCAACTGTGGAGCAGGCTTTGGAATTCTTCACACATCTTTATGAACAGGGCCTCACCTACAGTGCCATTAAATACAGCACGGAGTGCCTTATCTTCATATATTGTACTAGAAGATGGTACAAGTCTGGGGCAGCATCGCTTAGTGTCACGTTTACTGAAAGGCATTTTTCAGAGCAATCCTCCCTCGCCAAGGTATTCAGAGACTTGGGATGTCAGCGTTGTATTACATTACCTTCAAGGCTTGTCGCCTGTTGGAACATTGACTCTTAAGGAACTGACACTTAAACTAGTGACTTTAATATTGTTAGTTTCTGGCCAAAGGGGGCAGACTGTTCACTTGTTAAATTGATCAAACGTGAGGGTGTCTGTCGACAGTTACACCTTTTTGTTTTCAAAGTTGTTAAAGCAAACCTTACCTGGTTTCCCTATAATCCCACAGTAACTTTAACTGCTTTCAGGGATAGTAGATTGTGTGTAGTTACTACTCTTAAAGAGTACATCAGCAGAACAGAACCGTTACGAGGGTCAGAATCCCAACTTTTTGTGAGCAACACTAAGCCGCACAAAGCAGTTAGTAGGGATACAATTGGTAGGTGGGTGAAAACTGTTTTGTCCTCTGCTGGCATTGACACAAAGAAGTTTAAACCTCATAGTACTAGAGCTGCTGCAGTGTCAGCAGCAAGCAACGCCTCAGTGTCTTTAGATGAGTACTGCAGGTTGGTCATCAGAATCCACTTTTGCCAAATTTTACAACAAACCTGTAGTTAGAGAGTCACAATTTGCATCCAGTGTACTTGAAACAGCTGAAGGTTAAACACCTAACTTCATGTTATAATTACTACATTCAATAAAGTATGTTGAGTTGAGACAACTATTATCTTTGGACCATTTTTTCTTCGTTACTTGTCTCGCGTGGTTGGCTTTGAAATCTCATGGGATCTCCTGGCATGGTAACGAGGTAGAATTGAAAAATTAAACGAGACTTACCTGGAAGTTGAACTTTGATTAAAATTCTACCGAGTTACATAATGCCGGAAATTTTCGGCAACGTTTGTGTGACCTTCGGACAAGTTTTGGCGAATCTTCGGAAATCTTCGGAAAATCGTCAAGAACGCCGTCAACAGTATGTCTATATAATAGTAAAAAAAAAGCATTACAAGTTCCAGTGGCAAGAGCAATATCTCACGAGTGAGCGCAGCGAACTCGTGAGATATTGTTCTTGCCACTCGAACATCAAATTCATTTATTTTTTTTCTGAAGCATCTGAGCGGGCCGGAATCCTAAATCCTAGAATTTGATTGGCTTATCTTGCGCTGGTGACCAGTTCAGGTTTTTACGATACGGCCCACGGGCCGGATTTTTTCCCTGCTGTAGCGTTTACGCCTCGCTAAAATATTAATGTTACAACGTTAGTTGTAAACATCCCCGCGTCTTGAAAAAAATATCATGATGCTACCGAAATATAACTATCAAGGAAAATGGATTCGGATTAGAGCGGATACAATGAAAGCGAATTTTACTCTCCGGAGGAAGAAACTTTGAACCAAATGACGCCCATAAATCATGACGAAGTTGAACAAGACAGGCACTTAAACAACAATGAAGATTTTATCTACTCATTTCGCCCTAATAACACTAAGAAAAAGATAACTTACGATCTGAACATTTGGCGAAGATAATTTTCCACAGTTGGAGAGACGAGAGCCTTGGAAAATATGCCTCCCGAAGGGCTAAACATACTTCTGTGCAATTTTTTCATGGACGTCCATAAAAAAGATGGCGGAGTCTACGAGCCAGGTTCGCTTGCATCTCTCCAGAGAGGTATTCAACGCTACCTGAACGACAGCAACTCCAGCACAAATTTTATGAGATCCTCTCCGCTCGCAAACGAGACTTGGTAGTTGGTAGGGAAAATATAAATCTTCCGCACGCTGCCCGCGAGCTAACAGAAGATGAAGAAGACTTGTTGTTTCAAACCAGTCAGTTTGGGGCAGACGACCCCGAAGT
>NC_138148.1:12749800-12799800 GCF_964199315.1 Orbicella franksi | reverse complement strand
GAGGTCAAGATCATGATGGCTGGATATTGGCCATGTTTTTTTTGCCTGTTTATGGACCGAGGCCAAACCTCGTTAATACATGACTTATTATATGGGGGCTTCGGGGAAGTTGCTCGGGACAGCGCGTACTCCCAAGGGGGTAAGGCCGCTCGGGTACCCAATCACAGCGCAGGATTCTGTTCATCTCATCCGCTCACGGAGCTAGCCATATAATAAGACGAGTTCTTAATTCGAATCTTCAACCCTCCATTCGTTGAAATTGCACACGTTGGTCACCATGGGGTGTTGTTTCCTACAAGGGAGAAAAAATATCTTTCAGAAAAGACATCTTACAGATATCTTTTAATATCATTCAGATTATGACGCCTGAGGGATGCCGAAATTTTATGCCAATAGCCTAAAAAAAAACTTTTTCAGCGCAGGAGGACCTCGATTTAGAACTCTGTACTACTGCCACAGTCTAGAATCCTTCACCAGGGATTTGCCTCTTTTCGTTTTAGAGCTAACATTATTTTCTTCCGTAATCCTTCGTTTTCCCTCTAAGTTATAGAAAAAGCACCTTTTGTCCTCCAAAGTAAAATTTTCTTGGACTTTCGTTTTTGGCGAGGATTTCTTTATCACGGCTGTCTTCGGTATACCTTTCAGACTCTAAGCTCACGATTTTCTCTTTAAGGAAAAGTGGTGTTGTTTGTTGTAATTTGCAGTGTTTTCAATTTCAAGTCTTTTCTTGCTAGTTTATATTATCAAACTATAAAGCCATTGTATTTATACACGAACACGTTCCGATACTCAGGTTCACAGGGTAGATGATGCCATTCGCCGGGTAAATGGCAGTCCAGTGGATTATGATTTTCCGCGAATGGTTTATCCGGCTGATAGCGTGATCCAGCCGTTGAACAACCAGGGTCTGTTACAACATCGCCGTAGGACTATTTTTTTGTTGCCATTGCTACCATATATACCGTTCGGCATCTCGCAATTTAAAGTGCTACAGAGCAAAAAAACATTAAGAACATTATTTTGGGTTTGAGATTGGGGATCCAAGTAATGTCTAGTCAAGGTCAGCGCCTTTTCAATCTACTTGTCTTTCCAAGAGATAAGTGTCACGGTTAACCACGTTTAACAACTCCATGTATTTTATTTAAAACACATATATTTTGCTGTCGTGTTGAACGATAAAATAGCGCTAGACGGATGAACAATTCATTGATTCAAACAGAGTAGTCCTATAGATTACAAAGATTTTCTACAAAGAGAGTAAATTGCAATAAGAGCTTTATTTACGTTATCAAGGTTCCTTTTTTTCTCTGGGTAAATGACAGTCCAGTGGATTATCATTTCCGAATGGTTTATCCGGCTGATAGCGTTATCCAACCTGTGAACAACAAGGGTCTGGTGGAACATCGCAGTAGGGGACAATAGGTGTTTGTGCCCAGTGTTACCGTACTAGGCTATTTGGCCTCTCCATATTTTGAGTGTTACAGAGCAAAACTACCTTAATTAAGAACATTATTTTGGATTTGAAATGGCAGCTCCAAGTAACGTCTAATCAAGGTCAGCGCCCTTTCAATCTAAGTCTTTCCACGAGATTAGTGTCACGGTTTACAAGTCCATGTGTAATAACACTATGTATTTTATTTAAATCGATTCTTTACAGTATGTAGGGTGAAGAAGCTGTCTTGTATTGTAAGTAGTGTTAATAGCTCTGTTGTATTGCGAGTAGTGTATGTAGTCTGTGTTGTACTGTTTAAGTGTAAAGTATAAGCAAACATAATAAAATAACTTTATTATGAAAAAAATATTATTTTAAATTACATATGTTTTGCTGTCTTGTTGAATGATGAAAATAGTCTTAGAGTAATGCACAATTCATTGGTTCAAATACAGTAGTTCTATAGATTACAAACATTGTAAATTGTAGCGAGATGTTTAGGTTAGCTACATTCTAATAACAGATTCCTCTCAAGTTAACTGTTCTTTTTTTTTCTCCGCTTGACTGCATTCCCTTCACTGCAATAACTGTTGCACACACCAAACCAACGACTCCTAATACAAGCCAAGGATTGGTGGTAGTCAAGGTCACAGAAAACAGGCCGGCAACTGCCATTGAGATTTTAATAGTCTCCTCCATGTTTCTATTCAGAATAATAAAAGGAGTAAGTCTCGCAACCACATACTTAAATCGATATCACATCATATCGAGTCATATTTTTCCAAAAGCAAAATCAGACACAACGTAGAATGATGTTTTGAAGGTGTACTATATTTCGGCTGGCCAAACCAGCCTTCTTCAGGTACAATGGAAGATCTTCCATTGTACCTGAAGACGGCTGGTTTGGCCAGCCGAAATATAGTACACCTTCAAAACATCATTCTACGTTGTGTCGGTTTCTGCTTTTGTATTCTTCATTTTATACGCAAAGCCGATTAGATCATTATTGATCCAACGTATACCAGCAGGATCATCGTTCCGGTTGCTTGCTTAAACATTTTATAGTCATATCTTTCCGCTCAATGCCCTAAAAGGTATCGCAAAAGTTCCTGCTGTGGGCCTTGTACCACAACCTTGTTTTTAACCCCAAAAAGGTAAGACGAGCACCCCCGTCCTTTTTGTATGAGATCCACCTCCCCCCCCCCGTATCGGATATAATACTGAAATGAAATGCTTGGTTAGAATTCAAAATCACATGTACATGTGCCTGTTCAACAGGCATGCTGAGAAAAATCTTCTTAACAAATGGCGTGTCGCATGATCAAGAATAGGTCAAGCTGAAGGTGCTTGTCACGGCTTCTTAGGCAATCAAGAGATAGATGCATAGCAATCCAATGCAAAATACTTCCTCTAAAATATTTTCCTAACGACTTTATAAAAAGTCAGCACATCAATCAGTTTAAAAAGTCGCACTCAATCAGATGAAATCTTTAGTTTCGAAATCGGTTATTTACTTGAAAACGACATTTGACTTTCGTTTAAAAGCAAACAGTGTAATTAACAATATACTTATATTTCGATCAGGCTTATTTGCACATAAGATATGGCTACAAATATGATGCATTTAGATACAAATTGCTGCATTTATTACTGAAATATTGTACCCAAAACAAGATTTTGGCGACGAGGAAAGCACTGACATATATATATATATATATATATACCCAAGTCTAGTACTCACTTCCGCTTGAAAAGCTTCGCTGCGAAAACAGTTCCAGTTGAAGATTCAAGAAAACTTCATACAACTGTAATTGTTCCCAAAATAAAAAAAAAAATCAAGTTAAGCGTCGCCGGTTGCTTCTCAACTTTGCACGTTATGCTTATAAACGAGAATTTATCTAACCTTTCGTTTCCTGTTTACTTTCTCTTTCTCGTCGCAGAGAATCTTGGAACGGTGTGAAAGTGACTTTTGGAGCGAGACTTGGGCGGAGTGACAATCTTGATTATCGAACTTAGACTTTCCTCTGCCAAAATCGCGCAATTGTTTTTTGTTTGCTCAGGCTTTCTGAACAATTCCTATAATCTCTTGGTTCTATCCTTTAGCTTTCTTAGCACGAAGAAAAACCAATGAAGTTAATGGAGGGGTGGCTTTTTTCGAAACACGAAGTGCTTTTTCTAAACAAATTGGGCTAAATTACAACCTCTCTTAGGTCTACACAACCAGCCTCAGATACGCACTCTCAGGTTTAAAATTCTGATTTTTTAAACCAGGAATAAGGTTTTTCCAGGGAATATTTAAATTGCCCCCTTCTCTCTTTTTCTCTCGCGCGGACTATCTCCGTGAAAAATTAACATTCATCAAGTGTGCATAAAGTGATTGTGCTTATAAAGTTTGGAAACCAGCCTTGAAGCACAAAATTGTACTCTTGCATCTTATGCTCTGAGTGATATACATCAATTGTGTGACTGCTTCTCAATCTTAATCTAAATGCGTAAATTAATATGTAATTTCATTTCTAATATCTAATGATTTTCTTTCGCCTTGTTAAATAATTATTTAAGCTAATCAAGAAAGCATAAAGGGCAAGAGTATTAACCACCAGATATAGTTTTCTTATTGTTTATGGAACGATGCACCATTAGACAGGCATGGTGATTTTATTTGCAAGCCAGTTTGTTTATTATATGACGGGAAAGTTTACTACACTGTGATTGGTCGAGAGCACTTTTATTTTCCACTACGGTGCAAATTAATGTAGACACGTTCGTAATTTTATCTACCATATAATTAATAAGCAATCGCATGAAACCTCGAGAAATTAAGGATTTACACTACCCGTGATATTTGAAAATTTATTCAACTTGCAGTCACCAAAAGTCATTTAGAAAGTCTTATTTAAAGTCGTTTGGATTAAGGTGTTAAACAATTTTAATTTTGTTGTTTATCTTAAATACAAGTAAAATTTATATCCTAATATATAATTAAAAGAATTAGCAATGTCTACAGGTGTATAAAGCGATTACTCTTTTACGTTGTCCGTGCAATCATAGAAGTCTGTAGTCTAGCTAATGCGCTATCAATAAAAGAGATGGCGATTCTTAGGCGTATTCTAAGTCTTGTTTAGGTTCATCCGAGAGAAAGACTGTAGCATTAATATGGAGTCAGAGACCGATAAGAAGAATTAGCAAATTTAAAAAAAAGCAAATTAAAAAAAAAAATAATTGGCCAATCAAAAAAAAGGCATATAAATAATGATTGTAAAATTGCCAAATCAGTAGTCAAGTTTCGTTTCTTACAATCCAATGAAAGAACAAAAAAGAGGGCGTACTATTCTTTACATGGAGGGAAATGATATATGAAAATCTTAGGTTCAACCAAGTCTCAGAACTCACAGACAGAGTCAACTTTTTAAGTACAGTGAAACCTCTATTAAGCGGACCCCCAGTTAAGCGGACACCCTCTATTAAGCGGACACTTACCCTGGTCCCGAAATTAACCTGTTATATTTCCCTTTATAAAGAACCCCTGTTCAGCGGCCACGAACAACATAAAAGTTTTTCAAGCTTTTTCGACCTTAGAAAGCAGGTTGTAAATAGAGCTTATTTTAAAGATTTTAACTTTAACGCCCTGTCGGCTTCGACAACCCGTCACAGACATAGTGACTTTATATACAATTAGTTTCAGTTAGTTTATTGTAATCATATAGTAGATTAACTTAGTAACAGTTCTAGTTAGCAATTAATTAAATAATTAATTTTATTGTAAATCTAGGAACTGTAATCTAAACATTTTAATCGTAATTTTAAATTTTTAGCAAAGTTAAATTTAAATACACGACCCCACAAGCTTTTAGCTTTAATTATTATCGTGTTTAAATAAAGTTTATCTATCTATCTATCTATCTATCTATCTATCTATCTAGCGGACACCTCTATTAAGCGGACGCGGACACTAAAATAAAGTGTATTTCGCTAACTTCTATTGTTAAAAACCTCTATTAAGCGGACACCGGACTGAATTGACAATGTAGCATTGGATTACGCCCTTGAAATAGTCAATTAAATGTACCCGTAAATTGCTGTATGGAAAGGGCGTCATTACAAACAAATTAAAGTTGTGAAGGTGAATTAATCAACATGACACGAGCGTGGGACAAAGAAAAATTCTGAGTCCCCGACAGGAATCGAACCTATGACCTCCTGAACACCGGGCGGGCGCTCTATCCACTGAGCTACGAGAACTCATGGAGAACAAGGTCATTTAATTGAGTTCATATATGACAGGTGTCCTGCATACTGCTAGGATCAACGCTATCGAATTCATCGTGAGTATGCAGGACACCTGGGAGGACTCAGAATTTTTCTTTGTCCCACGCTCGTGTCATGTTGATTAATTCACCTTCACATTCCATTACCGAGCTTAAAATTCACCATCTTTATTAACTTATCACTACTCACGATGAATTCGATAGCGTTGATCCTAGCAGTATGCAGGACACCTGTCATATATGAACTCAGTTAAATGACCTTGTCCTCCATGAGTTCTCGTAGCTCAGTGGATAGAGCGCCCGCCCGGTGTTCGGGAGGTCATGGGTTCGATTCCTGTCGGGGACTCCGAATTTTTCTTTGTCCCACGCTCGTGTCATGTTGATTAATTCACCTTCACATTCCATTACCGAGCTTAAAATTCACCATCTTTATTAACTTATAAATTAAAGTTTGTAATGAAAGCTGATGTACTTGATCTCTGGGTACGGTAGCTTCGTTAACAACCTGGAACTTTATTACAGTACAGGGGAACCGTTGAATGTTAATTGCTAACAAACATTGCGCAATTGTTAGACACCTTTATTCAGCGGACACCCTCTATTAAGCGGACACTTGGGAAGGTCCCGAGGGTGTCTGCTTAATAGAGGTTTCACTGTATAGCGTTGACTTTTGAACGTATGTGCATGCCTCGTCCTGGGCAGGGAGTTGCCTTCCTGGTTTCCGGTTTCGACAGAGTTGGCTTTATTGTTATAAATCTCCCTCACGTTCTGTAATACCATAGGCCATTTCTACAGGCAGCGGGATTGCTACATGCAAAACGTGTGCCATCCACATCTACCTCTCTTTCTTTTTGAGTGGAAGGGGGGAAATTAAAAAAAAAAAAAAAAAGAATCATAAGCGCGGAGGAAGAAGTTACACAATGCGGTCAAGTTTAGCCTAAATTGATGAATGATATTTCAAATAAATTACTAAGTAACTTAACTAATTGCCAAACTAGTAATAATGCTTACTTTCTACTGAGATATTTTGAGTCTTCTAAATTCCACTTTGAAACAGATTCCTGATCAAGTTCAGATCAAATAAGCACCAAAATAACAGTGGGTAGGCTCCATCCATATTCTGATATCAAAAGCAAAAACCTTTACGTAGAGTTTTTCTCCTGCTGTCAAGAAAAATACTCCACCGGTAAAACCGGTATTCTCCTTAAATGGCGGCATATCTTTGTGAATCATCAAGAGAATGCGATTGTCGTCATAGACGGCAACTCGATTGCTGTGGTGATATTCTCTGCTGTTGAAGAACATCTGAAAATAGACATAGTAACGACCACTCACATGTACTTGCAGTCTTCCTTTGTGGTACACAAAGCCGTTCACCACATGACTTTTGGGATCGTTGGGGTTCCACGCCGTAATTACTGAAAAGAAACGGATGAGGCACCAAATCAAAATTTTCAGTTTTAATGTGAGTAGTCTCGTGTCCCTCACTACAAACTCTGTACTAACCCTTTAGCTACTTTTCATTTGCAGTTTCCGTGGATAATCAGTTTTTCAAACCAAGAATATCGTCGAAATATGGTTTCTGTTCTTCTTGTGTAGTCTCCTTACAGCGAAGACCAGTTGGCTGATTTTAACTTACCATCCCGAGGGATGAACACGCCTACATTGTTTATACCCATACTTGAGAATAAACAATTTTCTCTGTGTAGTAAGCGAGGGCTTTATCTACAGGCTATTAAGTCTGCTTTTCCTTTGCATCCACAACGCAAGAGGACCTTCATAAATTCCTGCTGCGTTGTTGCTACCATCACTGTTATCGAAATCCGTTCAAAACAAGACAGGATGAAGGTGAACAGAGGTAATCCCCCAGAAAGGAGTTTTTCTTAAGGTCTCTTAATGCTATTTTTTAATCCCGATAAAAAAAATCCCTGGACATGTAAAATAACCGATCATGTGAGGGGAGCTATAGACACAGGGACATGCCAAGAGGCTTTGCACACGATTTCCATCCCCCACAAAAAACATCTACGCAACGCTCGTGGTATTTTCATCCGCGGGAACTAGAAACCATGTCTAAATGAAACTTGCGAGGGATTACCTTGACAGTAAGGCCTATATAGGGGATTAATTCTCTTACCCTTCAACATCTCCAAGGTTTGAGCGCAATAACAGCAAGGCACATAGCTCTTTACGAAAGTATGACTAACACATGTAATAAAAAACATACCATGACCTTTGCGGTAGTACTCTGCCCAAGGTTCACCACCCTCGAGATGAGCTGAGGGAACATGTTTGGATGGTGAGGGACAAAATAGAAAGAAGACAAACACGCATAGAAGGATAAGATAGACATAGCCAAAACGTCCACCCACAGGTACTAACAATCTACCAGCGGTATACTCAAAGTGGTTCATCAGATGCATAACTCTTGGAATCGTTGCAGTTTCACTCGGCAATTACTGAAAGTAAACGGAAAAGGAAAACAAAAATGAAATGTCTCTTTTTCACACCGAGGTTAATAGACATCGACGTTAAATTGCGGTTGTCTCCTTGCCGCTCGATAAAAACTCCGATCTAAGATCGCGTCTAAAATCTGAAAGAAATAATTCCGTATGTTGGCGCCACTTCTTCATTTTATGACGTCGTTTTACTGAGTCTTACATCAATATATCACCTCTCTTTTCCCAATTAAACCAAAAATATAACAAGATGAGTGAAGCTAGACCCGGTTTTGGAGTACAAGCGTGTAATTAAAGATAAGATCTTTTTATCAGGTTTTACCGTTGCAATGGTAACTTGCAATTGCATTGTTAAAAAAAAACGATCATAGCTTGTTTAGTAATGTTGGAGCATTTTTTTCTATTCAACAATTAGATTATGAGCTCGAGATTTCTAACGCGTGATAGTTGACGAGGGTGCAGCCCGAGTCAGCTATCACGCATAGAAATCGAGAGCGAATAATCTAATTGTTTTAGTATAAATCTACTAGTCGTTTAGAACTTTATCTAAATCCTCTTCACAGACACTTCAAAAACACCAAGAAGCGGCCTTCATTTTGTAACAAGCGCACACCGCTACGCTACTCACTATCTATCACAGAATAGATAGTGAGTAGCGTAACTAATCAGAGAACGGCATTCGTGATAGAACGCTAGTAGATTTATGCTAACAAGCGATAGAAATCTCGAGCTCCTAATCTAATTGGTAAGTATATCTTAACCACTTTAAAACATGTGCCCTTCAAGGCACAGAACACTGGCAAAGAGCACTGACAAAGAACCGAGGCAAACGAGAGTTTTTGCGCACTGGCAAAATTTCAAAGCCAATATGCTCCAGCAGTGGCCAAAACCTCTCTCTCCTCCACAGAGACTCAAAGGTTTTTTTTCGGGTAGGGAGGATCCGCTGAATAATGTAAGTGCAGGCACAGGGTTACCGGTGACGGCTGATCGATCCATTCGATTTTGCGCCTGCACTCACTTTGCACAGCGGATTTATATAACGAACGTTCGAACCTCTGCGGAGGAGAGAGGGCCAAAACAACGATGACCCATTCTGTCAAGGTCCCGAAGCTAATCGATATTATCAGGAAGCTTAAGCAGTGACGACGGCGACCACGAGAACAACGCCTAGGAGAAAATTAATTCATATTTTACCGTCGAATTTCGCAGTTTTCAAGATCATATCTGTTGAGAACGCCTGTTGGTCTGAGAACTTGCTCAAGCTAAAGATGTAACACCAGCGTTCAATTCCAAATGAAAATACGAAAAATTAGTCGCCGTCGGTTACGGCCTCCATAATAAGTAGAACTTTGACAATTCGCGTTGTTGTTTTGCAGAGGAGGGCTGAGAAGGTTTAAAGATTTATAACGTACGCGCCAGCATTTGTTCTGCTCATTAATTAAACATGTTGATTGGTAGCGCTCTTTGTCGTTTGCTTGAGGTCCCTAAACAACACAATCTGACCAAGGTTCTGAAACCAGATAGCCTGCGAACGCAGACGTATTTCCGGCTGTCACTTGGTTCCGCCGAAAAATAACGTCTGCGAACCCGAGCCAGAAAACGATTTCTGTGACGTAGGAATTCTAAGCCAATCAGAGTTTAGCTCAAATAACCCCAGAACTACTGCGCGAGGTATTCGCTGCGAGGAGCACTCGAGTTTCATTCTATCATGGAATCTGATTGGCCAAGGAGAAACAAAAGTCATTACGTCACAGAAATCGTTTCCTGGCTTGGGTTCGCAGACGTTATTTTTCGGCGGAACCAAGTGACAGCCGGAAAAACGTCTGCGTTCGCAGGCTAGAAATCAGTAAGAGTAACTGAAAAAGTGCTCTCAAAAAGCTTGAACAAAAACGAAAAAGAAAATAAATAACTAATAAAATTAAAAAACGAGAAAAAATTTTTGAAACAGTTGTACAAATCGTTACTATTGTTTTTATTATTACAAAAATATGATACTGCTGACAAAGAATCGAATATTTTTAATTACGTCCTCATTAAGCCTTTAGCTCTCGATAATTATGTGCAAAAGTTCAGTGGCGGAAACGGCCCATAGTTAGAATTAAACTAACCAACAGGTTAATTTGAGAAAGCTAAGGCAAAAACTACCACCGCCAACTTGATCTGGAGATTCAAAACGCTGGTCGGGAACGCTGGACTATTTGTAACGGACACCTATACGGACTAAACGGACTCAATTTACCAGAAAATCGAAAAGAACAACTACAACATGCTTGACTTATTTTCACTAAGTATAGGGAGATTCACACTGACGTCACTGTTTACATTTTTGCTCATTTGCATACGGCCTTGCGTACAGAAGGAAACATGTTAGATATGAATTGACTCCAGGCAGCTAAAGAGGTAGTGAAACTTAATACATGGTAAAATGTTAAGCTCTTTGGGAATAATATTCAAGGAGATATTGTCCTTCAAAAACTACAAAAGTTTTGGGTTGCAAAAGCGCTAATGAGCTGATACATTCTTTGTAACGTTTTGACTTTTTAAACTCCGTGTTGCACAAAAAGTATTCAATACATCAGGCTCATGTTCATTGAACTATGACCTTTCAATATTCGGAACTGATTTATTTGTAGCTCCATCAGAAACCGAATTGCTTATGCTAATGAGGCAAATATTGTAAACAAGGATTCCCCTATAAGAATAAGACTGGGAAAGCTTCCATGATCTGAGTTGGATCAATGAAAATTTGTGACCTTGATCTTGACGAAAGTGGGAATTTCGGAAGAAAAGATATTTGAATTGAAGTCTTTTTGTTTTACCTTGGATGTGGTAATTACGATACGTATAAAATTTCGCTTTATACAAAGGCCTGCACGTGAACAAAATCTTTCTGAATTGCGAAGATTACAATGAAGATTACTCTCGGTTTTAAAAATATATCGCTGGCCAGGGTTGTTCGAAGGCTGATTAAAGCTATCCACCAGTGAAATCACTGTCAGTGGATATCGTATTTGTTTTGTTAACACTTACCCACTGCATAGGTATTTATCCGATTGATAGCGTTATCCATGCAGCCCTCGTACAGCCGGTGCCTGGTTTGTAGTATTGAAAAGAAAAGTATACTAACTTGTATGGAACAGTAAGTTAACGTTCATCTTACTTGAATTGTCAGCATCAACTTCTACGAATCGTCAACCAAAACGCCAAAATTGTGCCACGAGGTCACACGACACTGCTTTTCCAAAATGCGGAAAGAAATAACTGCATTGAACACGAATCGGAGTGATGGTTTAAGTCGGTGTAAATATGGCCGAGACGGAATTTTATTGAGCGAGTTACTCAAACCATTGAAACTGGTTTCCACTAAACCATTTACTTTGTAGACTTTCAATGTGATGTGCCGCGCCGTGACGACCGGAAAACCATACCAAACGTGGGTCATATATTTATATACCGATTGAACTAATAACGCAAGAATAGGGTCAGCATAATTACACACTTGAGATGCTTTGTGTCAGCGCTGAAGGCTGCGATGCAGTGTACAAAGTCACGAAACATAGCATAACCCTAATACGGAACAACATAAATCTTGACGTCTCTTCAAACTGAACAAACTGATCCTAAAATACAAAAAAAAAAAAAAAAAAACGTACATGGAAAGTTCGTGAGAGAGTGCTAAAGGAAAGGCACCAGTGACATCCTATTCTTTTACATTTAAATCAAAACATACCGTTAGCCCAATATTATTTTCTATTTTCTTTGCAAGGGGGAGGGGTTGGTGGGAAGGAGGGGCTGGGGAGAGTAAATAAATTTACAATTTTAGTATGTTGTCGAGTATTTCTACCTAAAAATGTTTTGTTTGTTTCAATCCTTGACTTTCTATGCCCTATCGCCCGTTGCAAAACCGAAAATTGGCCCATTGTGGTTCATGACTGCGCTAAAGGGAATCTGGAAGGAAGAGCGTATGGCCTCAAATCAAGAAAAACCCTAACCAGTTGTCTTCAGTTCCGTCTTTTACGAAGGCTTTCTATCGCAGTTTGCTCGAAGTCAGAACCCACTGTTGAAAGATATACAGCCGCGAACTGTTGTGTCAGGATCAGGAAGCGATGTAAGCTTCTCCAGTTATTTAATACTCCAAAGAGAATGACAGGAACTGCATAATGCAGGACTAGAACTAATAGCTAAAATTCTTTTTGCGAGGAAAAACGTACTTAGTTGTTATTATTAAGGGCACGTCGACGTGATGTCAGTGATAGTGACTATGCATTAATTGCACCGCTATCTCATTAATTCTTACAAATGTGGTTTCAGGTTTGCTCTAAGAGGACCACTCGAAGTTTATACGTGCAAGGTCCGTTTTCGGATAGAACTCCTACGTCGCTAAACAATGAGCTTAAATGAGGCTTTAAGAGCATGTTAGCACTGCGCACGGGTCAATCTCTTCAAGGTCAAGCATGACCCTATTTCATTCACCCCATTATACCCTCCCCATTATCCCTTTCCAGGCGGACATTTCATTAACAGTTAGTTTCATACCCGATTGACTCACAAGTAAACAATACAATGTACGCTCCTTTTACTTTTATTGAGCTCTCTAAGTTTTGCTTTGCATCAAATTGCTTCTCTAAAATATCAGAGGTTATATCAGGTAAGCACCAAAATAACTGTGGTTAGGCCCCAACCACATTTTGGTGTTAAAACCAATGACTTTCACGTAGATCTTTTCTCCTTTTTTCAATTGGAATACGCCTCCAGCAAAACCGGTGTTCTCCTGTCCGGGCGACATATCCTTGTGAATCATCAAGAGAATACGATTGTTGGCAAAAAGAGCCACACGGTTGTTATTGTTGTGTGACCTTTTGTTGAAGTACATCTGCATGTAAACATAGTTACGACCATCCTCGGGCACTTGCAGTCTTCCATTGGTATACTCGAACCCGTCTAACGCATGGCTTTTGGGGTCATCAGTGTTCCATGTGGTGATTACTAAAAATCGACAAGGAAACAAACGACATTGCTATACTGTCGATAAATCATTATACGATAAGTCAAATTCTCTCGCTGCATTTTGATGGGTTCTTATTTATGATCAATTTGGGGACAGAGGTATATATGACGTCATTAAGTTTTGTTCCTGTTTCTTCATTAGATAAAACAGACAGATTCCATGTTGCTGTATGTCTGTTCAGTAAGAGATAACAGATTTTCAATTTTCTGTAACTCCGAAATTTCTGAAATCGGTAATAATATGTTTTAACTTGTGATACATACCTTGATTCACGGCGTAATCAGTGGCCGCTGGGACCCCACCCTCCAGATGTGCAGAAGGGACATAAGTTCCCTGTGAGGCATACATGTTCAGTAAACAATTCACTTTTTCAGTAACAAATAGTTAATTATCTTTTCTATTGGAAAACCCCCTTTTAATTTCGTGTTCTTGCTTATATATGATAATGGTCGTGAGATAACAAGACCTTGCAGTTCCTGTGCGCGTTTTGCTATTTAGTCAATTTGCCTCAGCACCATCTCAATCCAGACAGATATTTTTAGTTTTATCATGACGAAATTGAGAATAGCGAGAATAAAAAGAAAGACAAATTCGAAGCTACATGTACCAACATAACCGAGATTTCTCCCTGTTTAAAACCTAACAAAAACTTAAAAAACAACCAATCAATTCGGAATTTCGTATCATTCTATTCATAGTTAAATGCAGCCTTTGAGATAATTTGATGAAAATCTATTTTAATTCAAAGATTTGTCTCAAATTTTTAAATAGTTTACGTATAAAGGCCGGGCTCTTTTATTGGCGTTTATTTAAGAGGAAGAAACTTACGGAACAATCATTAAATAATTGTGTAACTATTGCGTGGCTACCGAGTAGAAAAGCCAGTTGGCTCAGAAAGTTATTCGTTTACGGCTCGTTAAAATTAAAAGTATGAAATGGGCAATGTCATATGAAAGACACTATTTTACGTAACGACGCTAAAAAATTTCAAATTGCCATCGAAACATCCAGTGAAATAATAATAAAAAAAAAAAAATAAGAAATTTCAATTTTGAATTTCACTAGATGTTTCAATGATTGTCCATGTTTGGTTTATAAACTAAATACTCCAAATTCGTATTGAAAATAAGTTCGAATCAAAGCAGTGCAATTACCATTTTACAAACTTTTTGTTTGTATAACGGCTAGATCGAAGAGGTTCAAAAAGATTTTCCCAAAGCTAGTAACTAAAAATTGCTATTTTCCTTTCAATTCAATAAATATCGAACTCTTCTTAAAGGAAGTATTGCTCATTCTTTAAATGTCCTCTTATTCCCGAAGTACACTTTGTCAGTATTTGGTCTAACTACGCTCGGCCTTGTACAATTATAACAACTTCGATCATAGTCAGTAAATCACAGTAGAGGAGAACCTGACCTTTTGCGTAAGAAACTGTCTGTACATACCTGTTGTAAGGAGCTGACCAGAACCAAGGATGCGAACAACGTCACCAAAAACAGCATGACCTGTCATAGAACGCCAAAATCACTATTGAAAGTAACCGGGCATGCGCAACTAGTTCATTCTCCAGAAGAGGAGTAATTAAGAGTGAATGCCTATAAAAATGGACCTAAATCGCCTATCAATGGCACAAGTCGAAAAATTGATTTCTCTTGTATTTTGTCCATAGATAGGTCGTAGTAAGAATAGAAACGGACCATAGTTAGTTTCTGCTAATACAGCTTTCTTTGGTAGAAATATGCCAAAAACGATTTCGACCCGATTGGGCTCAAAATCTACTTCCGGTTTTGCTGAATTTTCCGAATATTTGATTGCTTCACGCTCCGCAGAACAGCTACTTGAGAATCTTTCAATGGATTTTAAATTCAGTTCAGGTCTTCGTGGTATGACTGAGCGAAAAATAAAATAATCAAAGTTAGTTTTGAGCCCGAAAAGAGATCAAACTGACACGCAAAATTTTACAATGTGTCGCAAGAAAATTATTACATAAAAACATTGCCATATTTTTCTATGGGCTATAACTTTAAATACCACAAAAACAATTTCTACGGGTTAAATATACACCCACCTGTTAGGATATCAAAAAATATCTCTGGGCAAATGGTTTCAAGTCGTCCGCCTTGGCCTGTGTTTCTCATAGATTTTGCCCAAAATCCGCCGTTGGAATGTAAACAATTGCGTGACGCGGATAGCCACTCTAGAGTAAATATTCGTTTCCAGCAATCCAATGAAAGCAATTTTTGAAACGTTGTGTCGATAAAATAATGGAAAATGTTTTCCTTTTTTTTTTTTAAGTTAGTATAAATATATATATTTTTTCATTTGCATTGCAACACCCACGACATCCCTGATAAAGAACGTTACTACAGTACTCCGGGAAATGATTTTAACACTTGTTTATTTTATTGATTTCCCTGATAACTTACAATACATTGGCAGTTTTAGAGATACACTTAACCAATCCTCTATGGTTTATGGCAATTGAATCATTGACTGACAAATAAAGTCAAGTGGAAATACCATAAATTCTATAAACTACTAACTGCGTGACGGCATCTCAGCGCTACTAGCTGTGTAGAAAATTTGTACCTACACAATATACTCAAACTCAGCTAGAAAACCCGGAATTTCTTGAATTGAATTAGCCGAGGAAGAAATTGCGTTTAAGTTTCAATCATACTGGGAAAAAAAATCCATCTTTTCTACTTTGGTTATTCGATCAATTAACTGAAATTTGCAGATCATAACACTGGTAGACAAACAAACATTACAGTGGTCGATGTAGGACTAGGTTTACACTAAAGGAGTTTTTTTGGACTCGTAAACGTTCCCGGATTCATCAATTTTAGAGTATTCGGATTAGTAGGGATTTACAGTGAAAGGATATTCGGATTCTTAACCGTTTACACACGGCGATAACTCCGGGAACATTCATGATGGAATGGTTAACAAGCAGTTTGTTGCCTCGACAACGAGAAACAAAATGGCTCCGAAAATAAGGCTAGGGGTAGGTTGAGACAGTCTGAAGTTTTCTTTCAACTCGCTGACCACGGTACTGTTGTCCATCATGTCAGGTCCCTCCAGGTATTTATTCTGGTCTTTACTTGATATCTAGAACCGTCGAGGTTTTCGATCGTGCCATCGTCGTCATCTGCGCAGTAAAGTATAAATTGGGTTTCTGAGGAATATGGCATTACCCATTATAAAAGTGATAACCTACACTTGAAACAGCACGAGGTAATCACCCAGCGACCGCCATCAAATGGCCATCAATGTGCCTACGACTCGACTACGACTGGATCATGTAATCCGCCATTTTCGTTCCACTGCAAACTCAAAAGATCACAGGCGGAAAAATATCCGGATTCGAGAGAAAATCGTTTACACGACTCTCCGGATTCAAAAGTTTTCGGATTCAAAGTTCCCACTTTAAATTCCGGATTCAAAATCTCCGGAGACACGACCAAACCGGGGAGTTTTTATTTCGGATTCGTCCACTTTTGTGTAAACGGCAAAATCAATCCGGCACTAAAACGTTCCGGATTCATCACAAATCCGGAACAATTTCCTCTAGTGTAAACCTACAATCCTGGCCATAAGTGGTTGGGACACCTCCCCTTTTTGCGCGCTAAAACCGACGATTTCAACTACGTCCTTAACGTATTAGAACAAAAGATGAATAGAAGCAGGTACAATTGACCCCCTCCCCCTAGCAATGTTGCAAGAAAATGAAGCTATTCTGAAGACTAGATCGGATGTGGGAAAAAAGGAAAAAGGGACAATAGAAAGTGTTTAGACAGTTGTGTTGGAACTGAACGCGATTGCTGAAAAATCGTTATTATTGGAATAAGACGTGAATATCTATCTCATCGTCTCTTTAGTTCGAGAATACTGTTCTAGGAGGCGAACAATTCATGAAACGTGGCTATTCTGGAGTTATTGTCGAAGATTTTTTTTCTTCGAGATTTTTATCAACATTGACAGGGGGGATTGGGTAGGCGGGCTTGCGCGGTTTTGGTCTTAAGAGAGGCTGCCTGTGAAGTCATCTGCCGTAACTGTCCCAACACTTTTGACCAGGATTGTAGTCTTAAATAAACGGCGAACATCCATCTTGTTTTGTTCGCGGAAGTCGGCCACGGAAGAGCGAATTTCAATGAAATATATATATAATTTGATTAAGTAATTTGCAAAAAAATAGGTTGGTCACCAAAACAGTTTAGGATTTAGCCTAACTCTAACCTTAAGTTTTAAGACTGAAGAAAAAAAGAAAAAAAGCATTGAGCATTTCAGTTGTTTGAAACAGAAACATTCGCGCACAATCAACTATATGCATAGTACGTGCGTAACCTGGAAAGCAATCCGTCCAGCACAGTAATTGTTCAAATTAACAGCTTACCGAGACACTCGCACTGTTGATGCCTCTTATTTATGATTTAAACTTTTAGGATTTGTTTACTTTACTTTTTCCGACTTTATAGCAGGAGAAAAGGCACTAAATGTGCTGGTACAAATAAAAAGGTTTAACGGAAAATCGATCCGTCGAAATCAACAAATACAAATTTAATTACTGTAGCGTTCCTTCAGATCACGTAAGGCTACAAACCAACAATATCAACTTGTCATTACATTTAACAAATGAACTTAGAACGATTTTCTTTCTAGTACTCGTTCTTGTAATTAAAATGATCAAAGAAAGAACGACAGCTTAAGGGCCCATTAACCGATCTTTTCGAGCCGTTGCTAAGGAAAATTTAGTCTCATCTAACCTCCTCATTTTTAGTTAGTTCAGAGTTATTTCATGTGTTTCAACTTTTTCATAACCAGTAACACTAGTGATGACGTCATCAGGCCACGCCCATGGTCATGTGACTGATACAGAAAAAATGCAAAGGCTCCCAGGCAAATTACTTTCTCGGGATTTTTTTCATTGATTTAATATTTTAATTTAAATCCTCATTACGCCATGCATCGATTTTGTTTCATTTCTAAAATGTCAGATTTTGAGAGCATTTCAAAATATTGAAAAATTCGTAATTTTCTGAAAAAAGCATGATTTCGAAAAAGGAATGCATAGCAATGTTGCCAACGTTGGCTTTAATCGAAATTCGTCGAAAAAGGCTGGATTTAATGAAAAACCGCGTTTCCTTTAGCATTTAAAGAAACCGGAAGTGCACCCGATATCTATTGGAAGTTACCCTATCAGCGCGTGCGCAATTTACACTACCAGCGCACTTCGGTAAGATCAAACAAAGCCGCAGGTAGTTAGTTTTTCTCTTTCTATTGTTCCTGTTTTTTCTGTCTCTCTCTTATTTTGCCTTTGCTTGAATTTTTTTTTCTTTGCATTTTGCGAAACACAAAGAAAAACATCTACAATGTATGCGAATTTGCAAATTTTTGAGTTGTTTTTATTTTCCGCGCTCAGGCTGACGTAAGTGACCGGAAGTGAAATTTCACCTCCTTAGCAACGCGCGCGAGCGCGCGCATGAATCGGTTAATGGGCCCTTAAAACGACATAGTAGTAACACCCGAACTCCAAGTAAATTGTTTTTAATTGGCGTTTTCAATTAACGAAATTTCCAAAGCGATGACTTTCAAAATATTAAAGTTAAAAGTGGTCCATTATGTTTTTCTTTTTTCACCCAAATGTTCTAAGATAGCCATCTGCGGTTTGTTGGAAACGAATTATGTATTCAGGGTGACCGCCCGCGTCACGCAATTGTTTACATTCTCACGGCGGTTCAGGGAAAAATTTGTGAGAAGCACAGGCCAAGGCGGGCGACTTAAAACCATTTGCCCAGAGATGTTTTTTGATTTTCAAACAGATGGGTGTACAGTTAATCCGTAGAAAGTGTTTTTATGGGGTTTAAAGTTATAGCCCATAGAAAAATATGGCGATATTTTAGTGCTATAATTCGTTTACAACACATCGTAATATTTTGCGTTTCTGTTCGATCTCGTTTCGGGCTCAAACGAAACCTCGATATATTTTATTTTTCGCTCAGTCATGCCATGAAGACCTGAGCTGAATGTAAAGACCATTGAAAGATTCTTAAGTAGCTGCTGTGCGACGCGCAAAGCAATCAAATTTTCAGAAAATTTAGCATAACAGGAAGTAGATTTTGAGCTCAATCGGGGCGAAATCGTTTTTCGCAAATTTCTCCCCAAAAAAGCTGCATTATCAGAAACTAACTATGGTCCGTTTGTTTACTAGCTAGGGCCAATCTATGGGCAAAAAATGAGCAAAATCGATTTTTCTACTTGTGCCGTTGTTTGGTCCATAGTTATGGGCACTGGCTCTTAAGAGGGTAATTGTTAATAGCTGCACATCAGTTGTCGGCAGCAAAGAAGGAATACGAAATCTACACACTTTCGGACACACCCAGTTCATCATTGCATCATTGACACAAGACGCTTTCTTGTTTCCCGAACTTTTCTCACAAATATTGAAGCTACCACAATTTGAAAAAAAAAAAAGGAAGAGAGTGCCTCCGAATCAGTTAACCGTTAAACATGTACCGGTTATTTATGTGGCCTAAATTACTGTCTGAACTTGTTAAAGACTTCTTTACCTTTTATAGCGTCAGTTTGACTTTGATTGAGATCTTTGTTCTCCTCCACTTGCATAATGACGGACAGTGAGAGATTTTCTTTGCCTCGTTTCTAGCTTCGAAGCGTCATAGGTATCAACGTGTTGACTATAGCAGTGTTAAATCTGTCCCACCTCGCTTCTTTTTTAAAAACTCTATTTTTTCTTCTTATTTCAAAATAAACTTAGTCTTTAAGTTGAATTTTTTTTTTCTGAGTTTATTTTACCGAGCTGAGATCTTTTTATACTATTTTTCTTTGTGAAATGCCAAATTTAGTTAACTACAGAAAAATTCTACTTTCCTCGCTCGACCACATTTACGAACTGAATAGGAACAGTTGTCCTACACTTTTTTTTTTAACACCACACCTACAGTATCCAAGAAGATCACTGACCTTTGAGATTGCAAACTATCTTCCAAGTTGTGTTCAAGCAGCTACGCGTCCGAACGACTTCAGCATAATACGTCCCTAAAGCAGGATGCTCACTTTGATAAAATGCTTTCTCAGTAAATATTGGGATAGTTTAATTAGAAACAGTGGCGCAGTCTTGTTATGAAAACTAAACAATCTAGAATGAGACTTCTAAACTTCTAAATTGATGATAGCTTTGATACCATGGCAACAGTTGAACACGTGTGCGAAATAACGAGATCAATTTCTGGCTGTTAACTGAAAGTAGTCTAAAAAAACACAAAAACGGATCCCTGCAGTCTGGTAACTTGACCAACTAATCACTATGTTACATACTAATAAAACTAAAGTAAAGTTGTTGTGACTAAGTCGTATCAAGAACGCTTTTTTATTATTTGTCAAATCTAGTAATCTTATTAATTATGTTTTTCGCTGGTTTTCTTGCCCAAACGGTTATTAAAATTTACAAACTACCTAATCTTGTGTGCGGCTCTAATTATTTGATCAGGCGACAATTCCTTCTTAATTTCCTCTTGTTTACCAGCATTCTCTCAGACCAAATCAAACATCTTCATTAAAACCTCCTGGTGGTCCATGTTTTAACTCACTAATCAGACGTCATTTGAGGCATTTCTCTGAAATGTCCATTGTTTTCTGCTAGCCTAATATCAAAATATAACCTTTCAGTCGGCTGTGCTACAATTGCAAGCTTTAAAATTACTATATTGTTTTCATTGTTTACCCGCCCAAGGCAGTATTATATTAAAACGTTCGAGAGGAGGGCTTGCTATTTGTGTAGAAGATAGGTTTTAATCTTCATTTTATTAACGTTTACTTTTTTTGGCTAATTAATTAACGATGAAAAAGAATTCCAATTCTTATTCGTGTTAAGCCTTAGTCAAACGGACTCGGAAGTAGTTGCAAGCAGCTGTAAGTTAAACTTGCGTAGGGACTTGGGTTGGTGGCCAAAAAGACTCGTAAGTTTCCTCGCAAGTACGCGACAGTCGTAAATAAAGCCGTTTCCAGGCTACAGCCTTAGTCCCTCGCGGTCAAGATGTAACCTTAACAACAACGAATGGACGTCACTCAACTTGCGTTGACTTGTATTGGATGGCTCAACGGTGAAATTTGCGTGCATATTTGATCTCGACTAAAGTGAGTGCAAGTTATCGGAGGTCAACGCAAATGCATGCAATGCCTGGCCAAACGGAACCGCACGTAGACCCAGGTTTTCAACTAGCGTCTACTTGCGAGTCCGCTTGGCCAGGACTTTGCAGTCGCTAGGGTATAGAGAAATTTAGAACTTGTTTCGTTTTATTTGTGACGGAGCACCCCTTTCAACAGAACTTAGACATTCCCAAATTCCCACCTAGTAACGAATGCAGTTTGTTCTACGATACAATCAACTAACCGTTGCAACGAACGCGTCAACCGAGATGATTAAGTCGAAAGTTTTTGACCCTTTCTGGAGAATCAGTTTAATAGCAAAATAGAAACGGCTATTGAAATAAAGGTTAAAATGCACGTTTAAAAGAACGTTAAAAACACTGCAGTACGAAGCTTGCTGGAAACTCGAATAGACTCGTGCGTTATATCGATCTGCTTTACGTTTCTTTTCAGATTTTTGTGGCATGTGATACACGGACCTGATTGGTTAAATCCTAAGGCATGTGTGAATATACCAGTGTCAGGTGTCGATTGCAATGTTATCAAAGGTGTAATAGATTACTATGTATTCAACATGTATATTTTAAGTTTGGAGAATCCATTGAAATATGGGCAAAACGGTGGCATAATTTGGATGGATTCACTCTCAGATTTGCCTTTTTATTTTGTCAGTTGAAGTAAAAGCAGGTTAAATAACAGAGTGAATTGAGACTCGACAATATAACTCCTTTTACTTTTGTTGAGCTTCTTGAGTTTCGCCTTGCATTATGTTACTTCTCGAAGACACCCGCGCTCATATTTGATAAACACCAAAGTACAGTGTCACTGTAATTAGGCCCTAACCAAAATTTGGTTTTAGTCAATGACTTTCACGAAGATCCAGTCTCCAGCATTTGAATGTAATACACCGCGAGAAGATGCAGTATTCTTCTGTGCTGCTGACCTGATATGCCCGTGAATCCCAGTCATTAATAGAGTGCTACTGAGGCTAGGGACAATTGTTCGGTTGCTGTTGGGATGTGGTCTTTGGTTGAATTACTTCTGAATATAGACATAGTAATTGCCGGGCCTTGGAAAGACAGCCGTTCAACAAGCCCGGTTCAACAAACCATTCAACACATGGCTTGAAGGTTCAGTAGCGTTCAATGCCTTGATTCAGTACTGAGAAGTTGACGAGGAAACAACACGATTCAAACCAATAGAGCGGTTTTCACTTGAGTATCGAAAAGTAATTGGTTTTGCATTTCTACGCTGCGCTATTGGCTTAAAAAAAAAATTCGGGCCACCGCCTAGGACCAAAACTAATCATGACTCAGTCGCAAGCGTTTTCTTGCGCTTGGCGACAGCTACATGCATGATAAGTTAATAAAGATGATGAATTTTAAGCTCGGTAATAAAATGTGAAGGTGAATCAATCAACATGACACGAGCGCGGGACAAAGAAAAATTCTGAGCTCCCGACAGGAATCGAACCCATGACCTCCCGAACACCGGGCGGGCTCGGAAGGTCATGGGTTCGATTCCTGTCGGGGACTCAGAATTTTTCTTTGTTCCACGCTCGTGTCATGTTGATTAATTCACCTTCACAGCTACATGCATGTTGTAAGAGGATTGATTGGTTCACTGGATTGCCTTTGTCCTTTGTGAGTGGCGAGAGTGACACTTCGGTTTTGGTTTTTCAGCACTCAACTGAAAACTGCCCTATGTCAACGGCTGATTACATTATTTCTAAATGTTTGATAGAGAAGACTCGAAAAAGGAGGAAAAAACACACCTGGGGTTTCTGTATATTGTTCCCCAAACCTTCCTTCCGTGTTTCTCAACTCGATAGACACACGGAAACGTTTGGAACTTGTTAAACAATAAGAAAGGAGGTGGCTGAACGGGACTACGCTTAATCATTCGAGTTTGGCCAATAACAATAAAAAAAAAAATCCGTTGCAACCTAGTCCCTCACGGCCAAAGCATCCCCAGAAGTACCTCACCTAAGCGTTATATAGTAATGTATATTGCATCGGCCGCAAGTACAGATTTCAATGCGTTTTCTCCGTCCTGGCGTCCTTAGTCAAGAATATCCCATAAAGACTTCCCACTCCGTTAATAAGAACTAAATATTGAGAATATCGGGAAAATTAACTTCAGCAATACCCGGCAAACTATATTCAATATACGAGGGGAATTTCTGTTGTTGTTGCTATTGTATATCCCAAACTTCCAGCGTACATTACAACTGTCAAAACATATGAAAACTGTAAAAAGAGTTGTTGCTCCTTTGGCGTCAAATCACTTCCGAACAAAATAAAATGATTTGATTTACTAGAGTAGGTATTGCACCAGGCCAGTTATTCTTTATTCCTGTTTCCGGAATCCTAAATTATTCGATCAAGTGAATGATACTTTTCTCAGATGTCACTCTTCACTAACCAGTGCCGCTTGCTGTTCGTCAACAAAACAGCAAATGTTGATATCTCTTAGGTATAATTAAGCTGGATATGGCTACGTCTCAAAGCATAAGTCTGGTACATTGCAAGTTGCAAAACTTTCAACGAGCATTTGGTAAAGCTATAACAGGAGAAGGGAACGTTGAACTAAACAAGGCACTTTATGAGCATTAACTCGAGCCTCCTTCAGGAAATGAGGTTTTTGCTGAAAAGAGCAGCAAGCCTTTGTTGACGTGTTTGTGAAGTTTCCCAGGGTTAAGCATGACGTTTACGGCAAACGGCACGAAATGAAACTTTTGCCATCTGTCTCTAGCTTTTTGTAGAATAGAGTGAAAATGTTTGTATTTGCCGTGAGTAGTAAAAGCCACCATTCCATTAAGACCCTCTCTTTGCCCCATATCAACAGACCATAATTTCTTCTCATACAACTCCGAAAGAACCCTTCATCTGAGGCACGAGGCCTGTAAATATCTTGAATAATAGGAGAGTATATAAATGAAGTAATATAATATTTTGTTTCACTTCAGATTTTCAACTGATTAAAAATAATAAAATGGAAACTTGACTCATCACCTTAATCAAATTACGATAACAAAGTAAGTCAGTAAGTAAGTAAGAGACAGTATTTTATGAGGGTAACACTCAACAGTAACTAAAATTACTGAAAAACTTGTTGCCCTCTAAAAGTAAAATACAATTCAATCAAAACTGTACACCTGATAATAAAGGTTAAACTTTTTAAAATTAGTTACAGAGATATCACAAAATGGATTTCAATATAATATCTCTAGTAGATTGTTGTAATATATGGTAAAAAGTTGTAAAGTTAAAGTTGTAATATAGGGCAAAAAGCTCAAGTTATGTCAGCGTTTTATCACAAACACGCAGTGAACAACAAAATCATTTCATATCCATGTCAACTTCGTTTGCTGACGACTGACGTTTGGATTGCTGAGACCTGGGATCGAAATAAAATGCAACATTTTTTTCAGTTAAAACATGAAAATGTGCTACTAAAGACCTATCTCTTAACTTGGAAACTGTCAAAATAAAATAAAAAATTCCAGAATTTGCGAAAAATGAAACTTCTGTGACGTGAAGCGAAATACCGGAAGACAACGAGGATCGAAATCCATCAATCACATGCAACGACACGGGTGGTGTCAACTTAGTCAATCGACTCGTAGCGTGATGAAAAGTAGCTATAGCTAGTAAAAATGTCACGATGTACAGTTCAATTGACCACACGATAGAAATACAATAATACACTTCATCATAATTTTCATGAATTCTTGTCAGAATAAAAACAAGTGCAGTTGATGCATTTACTAGAACAGACATAGGCATTGACATGAAGCCATGTTTAGTTTTTCGAGAAGGTCAAGTGTGCCTAAGCTTATACAGTTGTTTTATGTAGTGTTGATTCTCGTCAGAACTCTATGAAAACTCACATATATCTGAGATGTGTGTCTTCAAATTAGTCACGCACTATTAAAGTGCGGTTGTAAGCCCAAATGTGTCTGTCTGTGTCCCTTGATTGCTTTTTACTTTGACGCTCTTGTTTACTTTCCAGTTTCTTGTGTGTAACTCCATGGTGTTCTCATCCCTGTGTTTACCTTCCCCAGACATCAGAGTGATACTCATGGTCCCGCTATCTTTCGCGGAAGAGGCAATGGAAGGCTTATCCACCGTGCCTGTTTGTAACTGGGTTTTTAAGAAATCTTTACCAACCATGCCACGAATTTCTCCTTGCAAGTCATTGAGAGGGAGAAGCAAAGCTAAACAGCAAGAAAAAGACCAGTGTGGATTTTTCCGCCATTCATTGAAGTATTGAAATAAGTAAACCAGATACTGAACTGAAAGGCACAAAAATAAGACGAAAGGTGTTTTCAACTCGAGTAATATTTGCCTTAAAAGTTCAATTATCTTATGTAAGAGTACCTTCAGTATGTAGGAGTTATTTAAAGTGCACCTAACCCCAAATTTTTTTTTCGCTAAAACGAATCCACTTACTGTTTAAACTAATTCTGCGAAAAAAATTTTGAATTTGGTTGAATCCTCAATTTTCTATGGCCCGCCAAAGTCGTGCTCGGATGTTTCACGACCGCGTTTTAGGGAGTCTGGGTCGAGCAAGGTTGTGACGTCTACCCAGGAACCGAATAGAACAGCCCTCAGTCATTTCTCTTTGCTTTCTTTGGACGTCGAACTGTAGAATACTCGCTTTTGTATATTTTAGCTCTAAAACGCCCAAATTTTCGCTAGAAGATCAAAATGTCTTCCTCCTCGGAGTCAGAGATGAGTTTTTATCCAGATGACTCCGATATAAATTTCATACCTGAAGTGGAAATCGAGAACGCTCGGCAGCGCGCTGCAGTCCGAGAAGAGCGCAATTCTTCAAGCGACGAAGACAACTTATTCGCTGACGAGCAGCTTGCGGATGAAGCTTGGACGGCCAGGTACGAGCAGGAATTGAAGGCAAATGAGGAGCTTGAAATAAAGCTTAATGGCCGGCTCGACGGCTCAGTAGCCGTTAGCTATAGTGAATGATAAGCTGTTATGTCGATTTCCGTCACCTCTTAACAATCAGATTATTCCATTCATTTGACTCTGTTTGACTTAATACCACTTTTGCGTTCAATTCTAATTTTTGCGTTCCTCTCGAATGTTCTTGTTCGATGTTTTAAAAGGTGTTCGTGTGGAAACTGTGCGGTCGACAATATACAAAACATCAGCGAGTGTTATTGCTGACAAGAGCTGGAAGGTTGCGTAGAATCTATGAGCAGCGAACTTTTTCTGCAAGATCTTGCCGCGGACAAGCATAAATTAGAGTGTATCACGGCGCACCCTGGCTTCAACTCAGTTTGCTTACAGAAATGGAGCCTCCGATTAGCAGCAGATAAGTACCGAACTAAAGCTAAGCAGAAGTACCGTCAGACAGGATCTGAGGAAAAGTAAGTCGCGCTATTTCCCTTGCTCGAGTCTATGATTGTGCTTCATTCTCTGATCTTTATTCTGCGAGTGATTTTGATTGACGACGGAAATACCACCTTTCTCTCTCTTTTTCGCTTTCAGTGTGTCTCTTGCTTACCAATTCTTTTCGTCATCAATTGTAGGTTTTTGCGCGGCGTTTCGTATCGGGAATTTTCAAGACTGGTCTATGGAATTCTTGGAAACAGGAGGATTCCCTTACCCGCTTGCGCTTACGTGGCCATCAGAAAGGAGTTTCCAGTGAGCAAAGAAGAGCACTTCACAGGATTCCATCTTGACGAGGAGGACTGACAACCCTTCTTTCTTGTTAGTAGTTATTTTCCATTTTCTTTTCTTTTCGTGGGTTGTAAATAAATAAACAGACCTTATCACGGTTTTCGACGCCATCTTGACGGGCAAAGCGGTCAGAAATTACAGTGTTTGCATTGGAATCCGATGGCAAATAAGGTTTTCCAAACTTGAATTTTGCACCATTTGTGAATTGCAACGTTAAATGACTAGCTAGAAGATTGTATTCACCTGGTTTGAAGGATGTAGCTTAATTTGCTTGGCTAGAAGGCGCTCAGCTAAATTTTCTATTTTTCCATACATTTATCTGTGAATTTAGCTGGGAAGGACGCGGTTCGCGGGAAAAACAATTACAGACAAGTGTATGGAAAAATAAAAATTAACTGAACGCCTTCTAGCCAACCTACACCCTTCAAACTTGGTGGATAGAATCTTCTACCTAGTATTTTAACATTGCGATTCACAAATTGTGTAAAATTCGATTTTGCGAAAAGTGATTTGCCATCGGATTCCCATACAAACACTGTAATTTCTGACGGCTTTTGCCTACCCGTCAAGGTGCGTCGAAAACCGTGATAACGTCTGTTAACAACCTTCAACAGGAAGACCAGAAGCCAAAGGAGCAGCCCCTTGCCTTTTATACGGGTATCACCCAGGACTATTAAAAAAAAAAACTTAATAAACAGTGAATGCCTAATTGTTATTTTTATTTATCTATTTTTTCTTGGTCTTCTTTCTCTTTGCCGTGGTTTTTTCCCCTTTTTGATTCTTGCATACAGTACACTTTTTGTCGTGCCCCTTTGATTTTGCTCTTTGTTGAGTTTCCTCATGGACTACAGGGAGAAATGAGAAAAAATAAGACAATATGTATAACAATTTACATTACAACAGTGAAGTAGCCGCAGAATAATGCTACTGTTACCCTTGACTTACAGCCATGTTATTTAATTCCATTTCTCGAGGTCAATGAATGATCATTAGTGGGCACAACTCGTTTAGAGCAATTTGAGATAAAAACTATTTGCATCAGTGTCTTAGGTTTTTTTTTTTCATTTTGCATTACTATTGTACATCATATGAGTGTATTTAATTACTGTTTGATGAATTTTTACCTGGAGTGGTAGGGGGAACATCTTTCACTATCATCTTGCTCCTCTCCTCTCTCTTTCTGAGTGCTTCCTCTCTGGGTTCTTTCTGTAGCATTTCATTCATAGGGGCTGGAGATTTCTCCTTCAACTTTTGGGCAGCATCTCTCAGGTCCCCCATTGATGCTTTTAAATAGGTTTGAAATATCTCCTCAACATAATCTAATGTAAAAGTATAAAACACAAAAGACAAGTTTGTTTCATATGCCTGAAGAACTATACATAGCATTAGTAGTCTTAGTTACTCAAGTAGACTAGTTTCAACTGTTAGTGAAGGACTATACACAAGGCATGAAAGTTGGGGTCCTGTATAAAGAGAAAACAGTAGTATAGGGGGGCGGTTTGAGACCCAGCCAATCAGAGCGCGTTATGGGGGACACGTGACGCGTCTCGACCAATCAGCGTGCAGGATTTTCGGCTCAGGTCAGCGGTTGCACGTACCCTATTTTGGAGGTATGGGGCGAGCTCGGTCAAAAGGTGGCCGCGCGGGGTTGGACGCGAGTCCGTGAGGGTCTGGGGACCGGAAGTGGGAGGCCGTGAGGGTCTGGGGAGCGGAAGTGACGACAGACCACGTGATCCTATTTTCAAATTTTATTTTTACAATCCAGATTGTGTCCAGGTTAATCCGCTGGTGTAGGGTGCGTCTGGGTAGTATTCGGGTGACCAAAATCGCGTCATACGAATGTTCGTGACGGTGACTTCGTTTCTGTCAAAAGCGTACCTTCGTCCTTCCCGTTCGTAGTCGGCAATGTGAGTAAAGTGTTCTCGGTGCACGACTTCTTGCAGGCAGGGATACACGGCGCCGGGAATGAGTTTGTTGACCAATCGGTAAAAGGTTTTTCTGACTTCTTGGGTGGGTTCGTTGGGGGTGTTGACGGAGGCGTGAATGAACATGAGGTTTCTGCCATCGGGCGAAGTGGAGATGAACCAATCCAGTTGGACCCAGAAGATGTACCACACAAGAGGATCAATGGGAAAAGGTAGAGTGTCCCAGGAGCTGGTCCCTTCTTGGTGAAGGGTGTGAGCCGTGGCGCTGGCTCGTGTATCAGCGATGGCGTTACGGGCGCGTTCCAAAGGCGTGAGACCTACGAGTTCGTGAGGTGGCACCCAAATCGGGTGATTGTCGGGACTGGCATTCAACTGTTCGTTGGCTCGGAGATCATCGTCGTCATCGACGCTGACGGTGTCGTTACTATCTTCGAGGCAGGGACGTCGACAATGACCGCATTGGAAGCTTCGTTCGTTGGCCTTTTTGAAGCAGCGTTTGTGTAGAAATTTGCCGCAACAGGGCATGACGCGACAACGTGTGACGGATTGGATGTCTAATTCCAATAAACAGATGAAGCAGGCATCTTTGAACGGAGAGAGTTCGGGTCCCATACCTTGCAATCGTAGACTTTGTCGGGAAGCCATGATAATTACAGCATGGGCTCTGGCTCGCTTCTTTTAAATAGGAGCGGGTCATGTGATTTTTTATGGGTCCGGTAGAGGGGGATCGGGGGTATCCCCCCTCTGGTGACGTCATGAGAAAGGCGTTGATTGGTGGAGGTGTGGATTAAAAGAGGAGGGCGCGCGATCCTTGGTTTTGTTTCAAAATGCCGATTACACGAGGTTTCCTCACGATCGTGGCAGAAGTGGACATGACATTGGAACAGTTAAGTGACGAGTGGGAACGCGTGCAATCCAAGAGGCGACGCGCTAGGAGTCAGGACGCGCAGGAATTGTTAAAGAGGAAGTCGAGGTTGATACTGAGGGTGATCCTGAGATTGCAGAAGTGTCGAGGGGAATTGATCCGGATTGATGAAGAGTATGGGAACAGTGTGGAGAGACAGAGAGCCAAAGAAAAAAATGGAAGTGCGCCTGTCGGACATGGACAAATTATTTGAGTACTTCAGTCAATTTTGAAAGAGACAATTTGTAAAAGAAACTTTTTATTGAACAATGTTTGTCAACCAAAACCAGAAAGCGTGACATTCTGTGACTGGACAATGATGAATGCTCTCGTCTTGATGAAATCCGCAGCTAGGTAATAAACGTTCGTTTGAAATGATGTGTCTGAGTTTGTCGTATTTGGGACAACCCAATGTTTCTAGATCGATCGAGGGAATGTTCAGTGTCTTTAACAAATGTTTTTCCACGTGTCCTCCCTTGTACCCCACCACGGTTCTCTGCCCTTGTTTGTACCTGGCGTAGAGGCTCAGGACCAGGTCTTTGAGTTCTTCGGGTTTGTGGTAGTATTCAGCCTTGAGGGGTTGATAGCTCAATCCGTGGATCTTCTTCATCACGAAATTCACGGTTCGTTTGTCTTTGTCGCTCAACTCTTTGTAAGGGATGGGGATGCTGAAAGCGTGTCTTCCATTCTCTCGGTTCCAAGCGTAATAACCCAGTTCTCTGACTTGAAAGGTCTTATTGACGAAAAAACCTTCTAAATCCAAAATGAAGCAAAGTTTGTGCTGACACCCTTCCATGTTTGAAACTGACTGTGTTTTTTTATGCACTGTCTCTTATAGGTGGAGGCAAACCTCTTCGTTCCAGGTACAAACGTTCTTTGGGGGTGAATTCGTCATACAGGTACTGGTCATGAAATCATTGGGGCGTATTCTCTCGGAGTAGTCGGTCTAGGCTGGACTTGGTCCGCGGGCTCAAATCAGCTCGATCCCAGTTCCCTTCAAAGGGACCCAGAGCCTCTGCACTGGGTTGAAGGGAGTGGGGTTCCAACCAAACTTTTCGTCCCTCTTCTAACCAGAATCTGACCTTGCTTTGAGGGTATTCATCGGCCCATTGAAAGAGGTCGCATTGGCGCTTGGCACACCTGAAGTAAAACTTGCCCGGGTTCTTTTCTGATTTGGACATGCTCATGATGAGAGGTCTTTGGCAATAGCATTTCATTTTTTCCACGGGTAGTTGGACATAGTAGTCGTTCAGCATACGTTGGCCGGAAGTCACATAACATTGGATGTTGTCAACGCCTGCACAGACAAAACATTCGGGCACAGGGCATTTGTAATAGGACCAACGCCCGTAAGCCGTGGTGGTCTCCCGCTTCTTTAATTCTTGCTTGGGGTGTCTAGGGCAAGGAAGGGTGTGGGGTGGTGAAGGGTTCCTGTAGTTCCATTCTTGTTTCATACCGTCGAGGAAAGCATCGGGATCGAATTCGTTTGGCTTGACGTCCTCTTTGACTTCCCAGAAGGTGTGGATGGCGGGGAGTTTGTCTGCATCTGAGAAACAGAGGACAAGTTATTTGCTTTTTCTAACCGTTCGAGTGTACGCCTACGTCTAGGACCGAAAGGGCGTCGTTGGTGTTGAAGTTTGAGGATGAGTTTTTGTTGTTGTCGTTTTAAAGCGAAGTCACTGTTTCTTAAGGGATAATCTTCTTCACAGGTTAATGCTACTTCTTGCATGGAGTAGTGAGTTTTATCCTGAATGAGTTTGACCGTGACTTTAGCATGGAAATGAACTCGTTTACCTGGTTCCTGTTTGAGTTTCTTGTTCTTCTTTTTGTCCGTTTTCTTTCTCTTCTTGGTACTAAGGGGATAGTTGGCGGGCGAATGAGGATTGAGACTATAACCTACCAAACCTTTACCCTCCTCCTCCTGATCTGGTAACCTATAGCGCGTGGGGGATTCCTCTGGACTGGCTGGCGGTGGCTCCATTTGCTTCCGATGCTTAATCGCGACTGATTGGAAATCAAAGGCTGTCCTTGTATTTATAGGGTTCTACTTTGGACCAATCAAGAGCCAGTACTTTCCCATGACGTGGTCCGTACTTTTCCCATCACGTGCGCAGTACGTTTCCATCACGAAAGTGATTTTACTTGATTGACGGGTCTAGGTGTATAAAAAACGCGCTTTGCTGTTGGGAGTTCACTTGACACGATGGATTGCAGCGAAGAGACTCCCCTGGTTGAAGACAAGACCACCTTGAAGAAAAGGAGGAAAACGAAACCACCTACCAAGCAGCAAATCCCTGTTGTGAATATGGAGGTGGAAGAGAAGACAGACGAAGAAGAAGAAGACCCTGATGCTTTGATTTTGTTAATCAAAAAGACCATTGATACCATCATGTTAGAGGAAGCCGTTGAAACAGGGAAGAAGATGGATAAGTACCGAGGCGTCTTGTCTGGGGGCATTTTGAAAGTGGCAGAGAAGATGGATGCCGCGGGAAGTCGCGTGGATTTGCTTAAGTTGGTGGATGCCATGCGAGTAGGATGGAAAGAGTGGAAGACCAGTGGGGAGGAGAAAGCGACCCTTGATACCTTCATGAGAGCCATGGACAATGAACAGTGGTTTACCTCGTGATTCGGTACTTTTACTTTGGGTGGTGTGTTGCGCTATTGACCAATGAGCGTCTGGCTTTTTTTTTACTATAAAACATTGCGTTGCAGTTCTTTGATCATTTGATTCGAGATGTTGACCGTGTTGTACAGTAACAGCAACGAGATCGTTGAATTGATCGAGTCGGTGTGCGGCTTTCAGGTCTCGCCTTTGGGTTGCATCGATGAAGACGAAGGGGTCGATGATATGTTGGTGTTTGACATTTTGTTTTATGGCAAACCCGAGCACGAGTGGACCATTCCTGAACTCCTTCGTCGACGTCCTGAATGGGGATGGCAGATTCTACCTTTACTGAAATCTCAAGGGCGTCGAACCTTTCTATACACCATCGATTGGTACTCCATGGTCTACATCAAGGAATTGGATGTCATTCGTTTTGTGCCAGCCATCGTTCCACCAGTCCGAATGAAGAACCGATTCTGTCTGATGGCTACGTCTTGTTTAACTTTCATGATGAGACAGAAGATCAAGAAGATGGTGGAGCCCCTGACTTACGCCCGAGATATCTCTGTGAGACTGAGCGACAAACTGAACCGCCCGATTTCATTGGGGACTCCCGCGTATTTCAGAGAACTGACTGAAAAGATGGAGGACTTGTTGGTGGAACTGATGACGGAGAGAGACCTTGTAAATAGTTTGAATCACTGTTTTATGAACGAGGATGACTAAATGGTTCAGTCCTTTTTGTATAAAACACAGGGATGTGAAAATAAAAAAATCATTTTTTGTCAGCATGGCGAGTGCGTGGTATAGTCTGTGCGAGCGCTGCGAGCTTTTATATGCCCAGTATGAAAGGAACGATCCCATTCCCTCGTTGATGGCGTTTGACCCCGAACACGTGTTTTTGGAGACGCATGTCGAAGAGAACGTCTGGCGTTTCGTGGTCTTCATATTGTGGTTGAAACGACAACCCTTAGCAATCAAGTGGTACTCCATCATAAGACGAGAACACCCCGAGCTGATTAGACAAGCGCTGTGCCGATTGTCGACATTATGAGTAAGAAAAAGAAGGTGGATCGGTATGCCAATTTGCTGCGGGCCTACGAGGATCCCAGTGTCCCGGGAAGTCTGGGTGGCGTGACGCGTTTCGCCAAAGCCCGAGGCTTACCCATTGGACCGGTACGCCAGCGGTTGGAAGCCAGTTTGGGCTACACGCTTCACAAACCCACCCGACGTCGTTTTCGTACGGTACCGGTCATGGTCTATGGTATGGACGAACAATGGGTAGCAGATCTCATCGAAGTGGGGAACATTGCCAAATCGAATCGAGGGTACAAGTACCTGTTGACGGTGTTGGACGTGTTGTCCAAGTACGCTTGGGTGGAACCGGTCAAGTCCAAGACGGGTAAGGACGTGACAGCCGCCTTCGAGAAAATTTTGAAACGCAGTGGTGGTAGGATCCCTCGCAAGTTGCAAACCGACGACGGGAAAGAATTTTACAACAGGACCTTTCAAGCCTTGATGACGCGAAAAGGCATTCGTCATTTTTCTACCAGCGGCGATACCAAAGCCAGTGTGATCGAACGATTCAATCGCACGTTGAAGAAACGCATGTACCGCTATTTTACGATCAAGAACACGTTCAGTTATTTACCCGTCTTGAAGGATTTGGTGCCTGGCTACAACCGTTCCTACCACCGCAGTATCAAGATGGCGCCCGAGAAAGTCAACCTGGGGAACGAAGAGCAGGTGTGGAAGACGCTGTACGCGGATCGACTGCAAGCCAAACGCGTACCGCCCGAGTTGAAAGTGGGGGATCGGGTGCGATTGAATAAGAAATACCGCCTGTTCAAGAAAGGGTATTTACCCGGTTGGACCGAAGAAGTGTTTGTGGTGGCTCGTGTGGTGTCGGGTGTGATACCTACCTATAAGATAAAGGAGTGGGACGGTACGCCTTTGAGTGGTACGTTTTACGCCCATGATTTGCAGAAAGTGACGGTGAAGAGCGACGATCTGTTTCGCGTGGAAAAGATCGTCAAACGCAAAGGGAATAAAGTCTTGGTTCGGTGGAAAGGGTGGCCAAACAAATACGACACGTGGATTGAGAAAGGTGCCTTGGTCAAGGCGAGATGAAAGAGTTTTACGTCCAATTGATCAGCAGTTCCAGTACCACGGAATTCCCCTCCAATCAAGCCAACAGTTTCAAGAACCGTTTGCCTTACCAGATCCAATTGAAAGAGGAAGGATGGAAAGTGGGTTTGAGCAGTATTTCTTACCCACCCCACCTTTACGACGTTATCAATACTTAACTCACCGACCCCACCTCTTCGAAGACAATGACATCCTGATACAATTTAAATGGAGTATGCTAACACAAACACAGGCTTCCGATGGCAGCTGGTTTCAGCGACCCTACCGCAACAATTTTGTCGTCAAGGGGTCTGATCTGCACGAAGACCGAGTCAAAGTCACGAGTGGGAAATCGCTCATGCGATACCTGGTGGCTCGTTACCAAGATCGTCTGACGCACTTCATGGAAAATGAAAAAGAAACTCTACGCGCTCCCGACGGGAAGAAGTACTACGCTGTGTTTCGTTGGGAAGGGAATTCCCTAATCATTGACAACAGCGATACCTTCCTCAATGAAACGGCTGGTGACACGGTGCTATTGCGTCCGAAAATATGGTTTGGTCCTGAATTGGTCAAGGAACTCAAGTGGGTGGAAAAGACTGGCATTGACGATTACAAATTGAGTCATCACGTGATTAAGTTCTTCAAAGACGATGTGGTGCCCGCTTTCAAACTCGATTGGAAGGATCAACACAACGCGCATTCCACGAATTTTTGGAACATCACGAGCAGAGGGTCCTTACAGCTCAGTCCCTACTGCAATTGGCGCTTAGACTATCTGGACGAGCTCTACGATAAACACTATGGTGGCGACGTGACCGTCGGTGAGACGATTCGACCACCCCTGTATGTCTATTGCAACGTGGCGCAAAGTACCGTCATGGGGAACCAAGTCACCGATCTCTTGAGAGAAGTGCCACACGATCCGAACAGCATGACCTTTGAACCCAACCACATCCAATATCTACCGGTGCGCAGCGATGTGTTTGACATTATCGAGACGCAGGTGGCCGAGAACGACGGAGAGTTGGTGAAATTTCCTCAGGGTGTGACGACGGTCACCTTGCATTTTAAACATGACGGATTTTTACGTGAGTCTACCGAGCCACAGTAGCAAGACCGAGTATCCCGAGAACAAATCCAATCATTTCAAGATTCGTCTCCCTCATCCTTTGAAAATGGAAGGCGCAAATTGGAAAGTGGGACTCAGTAGTATCTCGTTACCAGGCCCAAAGAGTCAAGTGCCTCCCTTATTGCAAGGGGATGAGGTGATGTTTGAAGGCTATTGGTATGTGAGAGACACCGCACAACTGAACAACCGACACAATATCGATGGGGGGGATTTCAAGCCCGAACATCTTCGCGCGGACGATTTGTCGAATCTGACAGGGGTGGAATTCATGAAGACCGTCAAGACTTTTTTTGACACCACCGTGATAGAAAAGAGGCTTCGAGCCGGTTACCTCTTCTCGGATCCAACCACCCATAAAAGCAATCTTTTGAATTTCCGATTCGAAGGCGACGATTTTGTCTTCGATAACACGGATATCAACAGGAGGATCCACAACGGTCATTCTTACCCCTAATTCTATGTCAACCTGGAACTGGGTATTGACATGGGATGGTTCAAGAAGAATGGTGACAAGGTGGAGATTGGTCCCAATCTGTCCCTGGAACTGAACACCAAAGAACTGAAAGTGCCAGCAGCCATCGACATCAGCCCCACCACGGGTGAACCCTATTGGGAATTGCATGGAAATGGCAAGAGAGTTAAATTGACCACCACCCTTAACTGGCGGTTCATCAACCTCAACACCTCGTTCAAGAACGTGACGGGCTCCACCTCGCGTTCGTTGATGGTTTATTCGGATGTGGGGACCAGTGGGGTGGTGGGGAATCAAGTCACCGATCTGTTACGAGAAGTGAATTACCAACGAGAAGGCAAAGGCTTCCAGTATTTTGAACCCCTCCATGTTCAATATATTCCGGTACGCAAAGATTACATCGACATTATCGAGACACAAGTCGCGGAGACCACTGTGGAATTGACGAAATTCGGAGCAGGCAATACCATCGTCACGCTACACTTCAAACAAGAATGAGAGGCGGTGCTTTGACGCGTTTCAAACCCGACGGTCAAATGGGACGAGGTTTCTTGCGAGACTTTTCGGGATCCAGTTTACGAGAAGGATGGCAAGGTTTAAAAAAGGGTGGACCCATGGGATTACCTAACATTGCAGGTGGTATTCGAGGTGTGAAGGCCGGTGGGAGACGAGCCATTAAACGCAAAGCGTTGAGCGAAATCAACCGAGCCGCCAAACGCAAGTTGGACGACATTTTTGGAAAATGAATATGAATCCCATTTATTCGAGACGCGTTCGACGCATTCCTCCCATCGTCAGTGAGTTGACGCGAGGTAGAAGACTACAAAAGGGAGGCGCCTTCTTACCCCACCGCAGACGAGGTCTAGACCCCGCTTGGGTACGGAGCGCTCTCAAGAGAAGACACCGACGAAGACCTAAACGATGACGGACATTGTCCCTCTCCCTGGTTCGGCGGGGGTTAAGAACCCCATGTTGAATTTGTTTCGGGTACCGCCCACGGATATGAGTATCTCGAGCTATCGGATGGTACCCGTTCATCCTTTCACCACAGGCATCAACCCCATCGATTTTCAGATCGATCCTCAAGAAGATTACATCGATTTGTCTCGCAGTTACTTCGAACTGGAATGGAAATTGCAGAAAGCAGCAGGTGGTGATGCCGTGGCCGCCGAAAACACCTTTTTGGTCAACAACATTGCTCACTCCCTCTTCAAACAGATCAGTGTGCGACTCAATGGGACGCTCATCAGTCCTCAGACGGACACGTACCATTACAAAGCCTACATCGAAACCTTACTGAATTTTGACAGAGATGATGGAGACACCATCTTGAGACCTCAAGGCTGGTTCAATCACGTTGATGTGCCCAACACGTTGACAGTCACTCAACTGAATCTGGCACACAATGATTTCAAAACGATGACCCCGGATAGACAAGACCTGGTGCGTGAACTCAGAGCCCAAGCCGCTGGCACGGATAGTCAGACACGCGTTTACAGCTTCGTACCCCACATCGAAGTGTTTCACCTCAGCAAACTCTTGATACCCAATGTGCAGATTGGTATTCAGATGTACTTCAATTCACCAGCTGTATGGAGTTGGAAAATGCAAGGTGCTGTGGCCTTCCGTATGGATTCACGAGACATCAAAGTGAAATTGTATCTTTGCCAAGTCAGACTCAACCCGTCCGTCTACCGAGAATTGATGGATGATATGGGAAGTGGAAGAAACGTGGTGAGCTATCCCACGGTCAGAAGCGAGATCCGGACCTACAACATCACGCAAAATGAGTTACACTATGAAATCACCAACCCGTTCCAGAGTCGGTTACCCAACATGCTGGTGGTGGGATTGGTGGCTTCCACAGCCTTCAACGGTGCAGACGATGAGTATCCCTTCACCTTCCAGCAATTTAATCTGACCAGCATCAAACAATTGGTGAGAGGAGAAGCCTATCCCTATGAAGTCTTGGAATTGCTCCATACCAATGGAAGCAGAGACATGAGAGGCTATAGACAATTTCTACAAGCCACGGGAAGTTTGTGCAAGAGCAAAGGAAACATGGTGAGAGCCAAAGATTGGGGACGAGGGAAAGGATGTACGCTGTTTGTATTTGAGAACGCCGCCAACGGTTGCCTCAACAGTCCAGTGTTGAACCCCAAGCTGAGCGGTGAGTTGCGGTTGGTGTTCGACTTTGGAGCCGATCAAGGTGCCAACATCACGGCCATCCTCTACGCCGAATTTGAAAATCTCTTGGAGATCAATAGCAACAAGACCGTGCAATACGACGTGTACCAAGTGTAATGGAAAAAGTCAGTTTGAACAACGTACAGTTGGACGTGTTGGCCAGGAGTCAACCCAGTTTGAAACCCTATTTTTACGGCACGGTGCCTTGCGATCGTTTACCCGAGAAACCCCACAAGAAAGGACCCATGGGTTACATTGTCAACACGGACCCTCAAGGCCAACCGGGTCGGCATTGGATTGCACTATGGACGTGTCAGGACGCTTGCGAAATCATGGACAGTTACGCCCTACCCTTGGACACCTACCTGACCACGGAACCTTTACAGAGATGGTTGGATCACCATTGGAAGTTCAACGTCCACAACGGCAAGAGTCTGCAATCGCTGTACAGTCAGAGTTGTGGCGATTACGCGTTGATGTTTTTGATCGATCGATCCAAAGGACATGACATGAACACGTTTCTACGTCGTTTCAGTCCACACGATTACGTACAAAATGATCATAAAGTGGGGCAAATGTTAAAAAAATTGATACACAAAGAGCTGAATTGGGAGCAAGTTTGTCGATGTGATTACGAGCAAGACACGTGTACCTCTCGTTGCGGTGTAAGACATTTATCGTAATAAAAAATGTGGAGTCAAGGTGTCAAGACAAGTGCGTGTTAACTCCCGCGCCCAGGTAAGGTAATCCTGTCTATCCGGACCTCACGCTTTTCCATAAGGGACCCAGACGGTTTATAAATGAAACGCACTCCTTTTATCTCATCCATATGGGACTAGACCATGGAACGACGTCAAGCCTTTCGATTCAACACGCCTTCCAGCATGATGGTGGTGGGTCCGTCGGGATCGGGTAAAACGGTGTTCACTACCCATTTATTGATGGACAATCTCGATCTGTTCGAGACCCCACCCAAACGCATTTATTACTGTTACGGTTCCTGGCAAGACGGATTCAAACCCATGAAAGAGTATGGAGTGACATTCCATCATGGTATTCCCGACTCTGATCTCTTACCCATCTGGTTTCCCAAGGGTGGCTTACTTGTGCTGGACGATTTGATGGAAGAAGGAGGGAACGACAAACGTGTCTTGGATCTCTTCACCAAAGATTCCCACCATCGCAACATCACAGTGATCTATTTATCGCAAGACATGTTTCCACCCGGTAAATTTTCCAAGAGCATCTCTAGAAATGCCCATTACATCGTGGGATTCAAGAACCCAAGAGATCAATTGGGGATGCGAAATTTACTGTTATAAGCCTTTCCGTCTCGATGGCAGGATGTGCAAGAGACCTTTAGAAAGGTGACCGACCGTCCGTTTGGGTATCTCTTGTTGGATTTACATCCCAAAAGCCGCGACGATGAGCGGATTCTCAGTCATGTGCTAAAAGAAGAGGGCTGCATGCGAATGCATCAGTTGAAGTGAAGATGCTGCGCAGTGAAGTTGAGTGGTTCCCGCGATTCCTAGCGATTTGCGAATCGCAATTGAAATTCATGCATGAGCGCAATGTCGAGTGCGAACCCATGAGACAAATCTTACGGTGCGGCGGTAAACGCGACGTGCGAGCCGTTTTAAACGCATATAACCAAGAGAATTTCACCGATCACATTCAATATAAACTGCTGTTGGCCCAAAGACTGGTGGCTCGAGAAAAGAAATACACCGACCTTGTACAATGAGCACCTCTCCAGCTGGCGTGGGCACCTCACCCAGTCTCATCGCTCAAGCCTTGCCTTCCCCTCTTTCACCGCTGGAAGCCATCGACTTGAACTACGCTTACAACGACGACTTTTTGAGTCAGTACATTCAAAGTTTGAGTCCAGGCGTGGGTACGTCCACTAGGTCACCCTTAAGGAATACACCCCCCGCTGGTGCAGGCACCGCAGGACCCGTGGCTACCAGTACGCCACGACGCAGTCCCCGACCCACAGGGAGTGTAGCAGGCGTGGGGGCGAGTCCTCCCCCAGCCCGAGCGGGGCCTTCGGGTCTAGACACACGTCGAGACGTACCCGGTCGAGCTCCGACACCACCCGGACGAGGGTACCTGGCTAGCACAACCACCGGTAGAGCCACCGTGGGATACAAGACACCAGCCAGACGAGGTCGAGGTGGTAAGCAACCCAGACGGGGTGGAGGTGGGAAGCAATCCAGACGGGGTCTAGGTGGTAGAGGTGGTAGAGGTGGTAGAGGTGGTAGAGGTGGCAGAGGTGGTAGAGGTGGTAGAGGTGGCAGAGGTGGCGCTGGAGGCGGTGGTGGTGGAGACGATGATGATGACGATGACGATGACGACGATGAAAGCAGTGCCGTTTCCACCCCCAGATCACGCATGGATCAAGACAGTTTACAACGTCAATTGCAAATGTTATTGAACGATCAGCAACAAACGGCTCGAGGACGACGTATCGCAGGTATCACCACCACCAACACCATCACGACCACCTACAAAGACGGAGGAAGACCCCAAGTGACACGCAATTCGAGCAGTGTTTCGAACTGACTAGCCATGACCATCGATGTGAGTTTACTCAACGGGGCTTACAGAAACAGCGTGGAAGAGGAATCCTTGTCGCGATTGGATGGATTGTACAAATATTATCATCGACAATGGTGGTATCGGAAACAAATGTTTTACCATTTCAAAACGTGGTTCTGTTTTCTCAATGGACTGGCTTTACTCATGATGGCCTTGAGCATGATCATCGGCGTGCTTTGGGAACAACAACATGTCGTCGTGGCCATCTTGACGGCTTTAGGCACATTGGTCAAGGGTTGGAATGATTTCAAGAATTTTTCCATCAAGATGGACATGAGTCGTTTTGCGTTCACCACGCATGAAAAGACCTTGATCGAATTGAGAACCTACGTGCGCGGGTTTCCCTTGGACGAATTCGAAGGCTTCCTCGTCAAATTGCAAACCATGGACGATACCATCACGGATTTGACCCAACCCATCAAGGACGCCTACGTCAAACGGTACGACCTGAAATTTCGTTACATTCCTTACCAAAAAGAGCATAAATTAGACGACCCAAATCCGTGAGGGTTCATTGTTCACCATGAAACAGAAGGGAGGTAACCTACCCGCGTCCCTGCTCACCACTGCAGGGCTCGCGCTCATGATGAGAAGACGACGTCGAAAGAAGAAACAGAAGGGTGGTGTCCTACCTTTGGCTGCGTTGGTGCCAGCTGGCATTGCCCTAGGTAAAGCCGTGGGCTTGGGGGCGGCTACCGGAGCAGCCAGTTACGGCGCCAAACGAGCCTTGCAAGCCGTCAGTAAGAAGAAGAGAAAGAAACGACAAGGTGGAGGAAACATCTTTGCCAGTGCGGCCAAAATGGGCTACACTTTGGGAAAACGCAAGGATTACCAACGCATGGGTTTGACCGGTGCGGCTCAAAGCACCTATCGTCATCGCAAACAACCTTGGCTCTATAAAAAGCGATGAGTGAAAACCCCAAGTCATTCGATACCGTGAATGCCTAATTGGAAGTACTCTACCAACACGTCATGGATCTTCAGTTTCGAGGGCATAGATATTTGGACGATGTCATAGACAGGTTAGAAAAACGCTACGGAAAATCGGGTAAAAAGACACCTCAACCGACTGCATTCAAGAAAAACCCACCACCCACTATGGGAAGAAGACGGATCGCTCTTCAACCGGCTCCAATGGCTGTCCTTGACACCGGTGAGTTACCAGCCACGGTCACCACGCGCAGGAAACGCAAGAAAGTCATGCCTACCCTTTCAGCCAAAGACGATAGGAAAAGAAGAATGAAAAAGAGGCATTGGTACGAAGACAAGTTCGGAGATGTGAGCAAATTCGCCAAGAAACCTCGAAAAAAGAGTCGAACCAAATCAAAGGTCTGTTTCAATCGTAGAACCACCCTCTTGAGTTTATTGAAACGCATCCCAGCCGTCAAGACGCCCTTGGCCAAGATGATAAAAGCTGGGTCTTGACTCCACCCCATTTCAAAACGATGGCAAGACGTCGACGTAAGCTCTCCAGGCTCTCCCGGCGCAAGATACTGCAACGAGGTGGAGCCAGAGTGAACCAGAGAGAGTTGAATGAACTATTCAGAGCACTAGGTCCTCTGGGTGGTACAGCGAAGTTTGTGAACAAGCAGATTCAAAAGCACCGACCCAAGTTGGAACGCGCCATTCGGAAAATACCCTATCAATCTGCCCTCAAACCCGTCAAGAAAAAACGCAAGACCCCGTTCCGTGTTCCAGCGGGTGTCAAAGTGGTGGAGTCGATTCAGGGCATAAAAGACTTTACCCCTTCCTACCGACTCAGAAAGAGACGATGAATCGATTACGGCGACAACGCCCGTTCTTGACCAGCATTCTCCAAGACGCCAATCGTTTCAAACGTCAAGAGATGTTGGAACACGCCAACGCCGACCAGATCAACGCGGTCAGTGAAATGGTTTTGAATTTGTTGAAAAAGAGAATTCCCGTCGAGCCTCAGACGCTTCGAAAACTTCAACGCCATAAGAACGTGTTGCGCGAAGTGGGGAAGCGCAGAAATTCACTGAAGAGGAGGCGTCAACATCTGTTGGCTCAGACAGGGAGTGGATTCTGGCGAGGTTTGAATGAGTGTTACGAACATGTCGACCCGAGACGCTGACGGTTACCCCTTGCGGGGTATGGACGTGGTGCCTGAACGCGTGAGCGAGAACCGAAAACTAGTCGAGATCAAAGACAACATGACCAAGCTCATTGGATTGTTACAAGAAGCCAATCGCAGAGAAGAACAACTCAAGCTCGTTCAAGAGCGTCAGCATCGAAAATACAGAGCTCTCGAACAGGAATATTTGGCTTTAAAATACGGTCACGGGTGTGACGATTGCATACGAGTCCAAGACGACGTGGAAGACGTCATCATCCCCTGCCAGACCTGTGCCAAACCCAACGAGACCATCCAGAGTCTGCAATTGAAATTGGAAAAAGCCCGCCAAGAAGCAAGTTACTGGCAAGACTGTTTTGAAACTGCCTTGCAGTATGACGGAAGAGGTCATGATGGTACCGGTCAGTGAATTCGAACGTTTGCAAGATTACTACAAAGGACAGATTTCCCAAAGCGCCCTGTTGAACAAAGCAGGACGGTTGGCCGCCGAAAAACAATTGATCTTGAGGAATCCCACCATTCCCGATGGGATGGCCGTCAAGATGGTCAAACCCTTGGCGCGTGAACAGACTCGATTGACCAAACGGATTCGAACAGGAGGTGCCCCACGGGCTGGCGTGGGTGCCCCTGCACCGGATGAGGAAGCCCTGGACAGTCCCTTGGAAAACTTATTGAAACAAGTCATCCAAGGTCAAACCCCCGCCAGGATCAAGCAAGAAGCGTTCACACCCGCGGGTCCGTCGGGGATCAAACCCAAACCCCGTCGACTCTTACCCGAAACACCCAAGACCGTGAAAAAGCCTGCCTCCAGTGCTGGACCGAGTCGCATACCGCGACCCATATCCAGTGGTAAGAAGCCTAAATCGGGTGGTTTGAAACAAAGCGTGTTGAGCGGAGCCAAGAAAGGCTTTTTAAGGGGCATTGGTCTAGATCCCCAATCAATTGACACTGACGACGAAGAGGGTGGTTACAGTCCCAAGAAAGTCACCAAGAAACCTAAGAAGCGCAAACCCACAGCGGCCGAACGCTTGAAGCCTTGGGAAGAGTGGAAAAACCCCAGCAAACGACGTCTCAGTTATGGCAAGAACTAGAGCCAACAAGACCAGGACTCGCAAAAAGCAACGCGGTTATGGCCTTGACATTCAGAAACTGTTGGGCAAGACGGGCATCGAATTTCATTGGCCGGGCTATCAGTACATGGGACCGGGCACCAAATTGAAAAAACGACTGGCCCGAGGAGATCCTGGGATCAATCGTTTGGACCGACTCGCCAAACAACACGACATTGATTACAGTCGGGCCAAGACTCTGCAGGACAAGTGGAAGGCCGACACCAAGATGATCAAGGCCATTGACAGGTTACCCGGTAGGAAGACCATGACGGAAAGGGTGGTGAAACGAATCATGGAAGCCAAGAAACGTTTGAAACTGTAACTTTATTGAGTCATGTTGAAATTAAAAGATACATGTGTTTTGACTTATGGTTTCTTCTTCTTTTCGGCACGATAATAAACCATTCTGAAATTATTGTAGATCCCTTTCTCCACGCGCTCGTAAAAATAACTGCGGTTGGCAAGGGCCACTATGTTGGACATACGCTCCTTCCCAAACATAGAGGCAAAGCCTTGACACTCTGGACACAGGGGGCAGCGGCAGGTCTTGACCAGACAAGACCGTCTGACCACTTCCTCATCCTGGATGGCACACTCCAGCAAGTGATCTAAAAAGTGATGAAAGGCATCCCCTTTCTGATCCCTCTCCACGCGCAGATCGTAGCGAGAACGCATCTCGGAGAGGTTGTTGTAGGTCAGACCCAGGGACAAGCGAGCAGCCACATCCTCCCACTCGCAGAACACGCTTTTCTCCAGAGGCACCCAAAAGGCCAGACCCGTCAAAAAGACGCGATGACTCACATGACGTAGGGCGTTCAACCCGGGTACATTGGCAGCCACGCGTAGCCAATGGATTTCCTTCTGCGTCATGGGAATGCGCGAGACCACCTGATGTTTCAGGAAACACAGATCGATGCGATCCATGTCCTTCTCAGTGGAGTGATCCTTCTGTACGATGTGGTTATGGGCGCAGGTCTCAATGTGGCACTTGGGACACACCAAGTGCGTTCCATTGGGTGGTCTCACTAGACAGGAGTTGTGCACCCCCTCTTTGCAACATTCCAACAGGAACAGCTTTTCACCGTCTTTCATCTCGGAACTGGAACACACCACACATTTGATCGAATGATCGACAGGATTAAAGGCAGCCATTTTTTTCTGCAAAAAAACATTTTATTTTACATTGTAGCCTTTTACAAGTGGGACATGTGTCCATTCCCCTGGTGGGAAGACGCCCTATCAACCAGGATAAATAAGGGATTTAATATGATTACAGCGCTTGATGGCTACATCCAATTCAAAGGCTAAAAAGACACTTCTCTCACGACCTTCTACATTCACGTGTTTACCAAACCATCTCCTACATCCATGCGGGCATGGAACGAGTAAAGGTTTGCTGTACACCCCACCTAGTCCCCATGTTGATTTCAAAACATGAAACTGCTTCATTTCCTCACATAGTTCCTTTCTCATACGACTTCTCTCCTCATCCAAATATTCTTGTTTGATTTTCAAGTTCAAAATTTTCAAAGTAATATGCCAGGGTAATATGTCCCAATAGCTGTCAACGTCTTGACTTAATTTCACTTTGGTCTTGACATCCATTCGCTAAGGAAAAAAGAGGGTCAAATTTCGTTTGACTTCATGCAAGTACACTTGCTGCAAACAATTACCCACCAATACTGAACGACCGTTATAATAGACAAACACTTTTTCGTGATAGATAAAGTCAGAGGTGACACACCCATCCTTCCAATTCACTCCATTACAAATACGACACCGAAAAGGTTGACATCGCACGTGACCTAGGTCCCATTCACGTTTGACGCGATGATAGGTTCGAATCATTTCACACAACTCTTTTTGTCGGTCCGACACCATGTCCAATCGTTCCTGTCGCAACCTCAAATCGAGAATGTGCGATTGAATTTCGGGTGGTAAATAATCCCAACGACTTGTCATTCTAGAACAAAAACAAAATAACCTCTCTGATTCAATATGTTACGCTTGGCATCCGTCAGGTTACTTGCCGCCTGTTTCAAAGAGTAACCTAACAACACCCTATGCTCGCGATAATGTCCATACACTCTCGAATGAAAAGTAATGCATAAATGACAATGGTGAGGCTCACACCTCAAATGTCCTATACTCCATGTCTCTTTCAAAACACGGTATAATCTCATTTCTTCGCATAATCTCTTTCGTGGCGCCGTCAAGACATCCAACCGTTCCTGTTTATATTTTAAGTCCACAATGTAACATTGGATTTCAGGTGGAAGACGATCCCAGTGACTGATCATAGCTAAAAAACAAACGTTTATAGCCTTTAAGAGCACGGTTCACATTCATTCGCAACTCTTTCAAATGCATCTCCCTCAAAAAGCCCAACTGCTCTTCCGCGAACAAACAGTCAATATCCCGCAGCACCGCATCGATAAAACCTGACAGATTCCGCAAGTTACTGTATAATAAACTGGTACCATTTTCTTTCTCACGCTCCTTCCACTCATTCACCCATCGCACCAAAGTAGTCATCTTTCGCTTACATCGATTCAACGTATCCATTGTTAACTCACCTATTTCTTCAAATGGTGGCAAACTTCAATCACCACAATACCAATCACAGTCAGCGCAAATAGGTCCACCTCCAAAGTAAGCTTTGCCAACGGTATACTCACTTCAAGCTTCATCAGTCGAGTCACCACCGTCAAGGCGCCTCATTTTTATACACGCGGAATTAAGACACGTGACGTGACGTCACCAGAGGGGGGATGGGGGTATCCCCCACTCCTACGTCCTTAAAAAAAAGGCGGGAACCACCCTATAAAAAACGTGGTTCCCTCCCACTCATGCTTCGATGGTCTAGTGGTGAAGACATCGCGTTGTGTCCGCGAAGACTCAGGTTCGATTCCTGGTCGGGGCACGTGTTGAAAAAGTACTTTTTTCCCATTGGTGGACTCACACCATTAAAACCAACGAGACTTTGCTCCTCCCCTCAGTCTCATCATGTTTCGCTTCCCGAGAGACGATTTCGACCTGGATGATGAAGAAGACAACGCCCTCCTAGCCCAACATTTGGATGACATTGAAGAAGGCTTTGATTTTCTATTAACACCTCACTTGGATCGACGCGTTCGCCATTTAGGCGTCCGACACCGAAATTATGTGGGACGGTTAATGCAACGCGGCGGTGCTGCACCTCTACCGACACGCTCACGACAACTCTTACCGCGTCAAATCGAACAAGCCCTACAACGCGCCATACGAGACCAAATCATCCAAGATCCGGAAGTCGATCGCAACGATCACTTCCTCATCAACATCAATTCCAACCGATTGAGACACTCTTATCACTCAGCTCGCATGCGTGTCCGAGAATGGATGGACAATGATCTCAGAGCCCAAGAAATCATGCAACAAATTTCTAAGATGTTAAACTCCAACGAACAGTTCCGATTGGATGACACCTTCTCGTTACACATTTCACATATCCGAGATCCCGGCCGAGGTAGCGGTAAACAGCGACTTCGCAAAGCCAGCTTAGCCCTCGACAAGCTACTCGATCTCAAAAAGTGCGTCATCCCAATCAACAACGAGGACGAACTCTGTTGTGCAAGGGCCCTGGTCACCATGCAAGCCTACTGCGACGTAGGCAGTCGACATCCCGAGTACGTCAACCTACGACGCGGCAAACCCGCTCAAGCCAGAAAGGCCAAGGCACTCCATCAAGCTGCGGGTGTCGCCGAAGGACCTTGCGGTCTCACCGAACTCCACACCTTCCAACGTCATCTCACCGATTATCAGATCGTGGTGCTTTCCCTGGACCATAATTATCAAATCATTTTCAAAGGCCCATCACGTGAGAAACGACTCATCCTCATCAAAGTGGGTGAGCATTACCACGGTTGCAATTCTCTCTCTGCCTTCCTAGGACAAAGTAATTTTTGCATCGAGTGTGAGAAAAGCTACCAGACCGATGACATCCATCATCATCCCTGCCGCGGTAAGAAATGTCCCGCTTGCTGTCAAACCCAGTGTGAAGATCGTCGTCGCGCCAACGACACCACACATACCTGCCCTCGTTGTCACCGCGCCTTCTTCGGAGAACAGTGCTTGGCCAATCATTACACTTACTCCAACACGGATGGCACCCAAGCCAACGCCACCAAAAAAATCGAAAACGTCTGCAGTTCCCTACGCAAGTGTCCTCGATGCAACAGATTACTTAGACCTCGCGAGATCGAAACGCGTCACGTGTGCGGTACGGCCGAATGTCCCTCCTGCAAGGAGTATCACAATCTCTACCGACACCAATGCTTCATACAGAATCCCACCAAGTTAGAAGAAAAGCGCAAATTACTGAAATCCAGAAAACGCAAAGCGGACGGTTCGCAGAGCGTACACACCAAAGACCATCTCTTCGTCTACTGGGACAGCGAAACCATGCAAGACACGGGTGTCCACGTCCCCAACCTGGTATGCGCCGCCACTTCCAACTGCGAGGAACTCTTTCATTTTGAAGGCACCACCTGCATTCGAGATTTCTTGGATTGGTTGAGAGCTTTAGCACAGGATTGTACCCTCACCGTCCTAGCCCACAATTCCCAAGGGTTCGATTCTTACTTGATACTGGATGAACTCTACCAACAATACGTGGTGCCCAAACAAGTGGTCAACGGCGCCAAGATTATGTCTTTGTCCATCAACGGAGGAGACATTGTTTTCAAAGATTCTCTGTGCTTCTTTCAAATGCCCCTGGCCAATTTTCCCAAAGCCTTCGGACTGGTTGAACAAAAGAAAGGGTTCTTCCCCCACTTCTTTAACACCCCAGACCATCAGGATTACGTGGGACCTCTACCCGACAAAGACCATTACGACCCCCAAGGCATGTCCACCGAACGCGCGCAAGAGTTCGAACGCTGGTATGCCCAACAACTCGCCGAGCCCGACTTGATCTTCGATTTCCAAGCAGAACTCGTGGCCTACTGCGAATCCGACGTGCTCCTCCTCAAAGGGGCCTGCGAAGTGTTCTGTCAAGAATTCGAAGCCATCAGCGGCTTCAACCCTCTCCAACGCTGTCTCACCATCGCCTCCGCCTGCAATCTCTTCTACCGCACCAAACACATGCCAGAACGTACCATCGCTTCGGAACCCATCAGTGGATGGCATAGACAAGGCAAACTGCATTCCCTCGCGTCCCTGGAATGGTTGACCTACATGAACCGACAACCCAATCACCGCATTCGACACGCCCTCAATGGAGGGGAACATGTGATTCTACGCGGAGACAAAACCTTTTTCGTGGATGGGTACGACGAGGCCACCCGTACCGTGTACGAATTTCACGGTTGCTTCTGGCACGGGTGCCCCAAGTGTTACCCGGACCGCGGCCGCACGCGTCACAAAATGTGCGATCAGACCATGCGCGATGTTTACGAAGCCACTAAACTCAAAGAAGCGAGTCTCTTGGCCGCGGGCTACCATGTCGTGGTCATGTGGCAATGCGAATGGGAACAACTCAAGCAAGAGGATGAATACCTGCGGAGCCTGATCCAATCCTTTGACCTGGTCTCCAGACTCAAACCCAGAGACGCGTTCTACGGCGGTCGCACCAACGCCATCAAACTTTACCATCAAGTGGAACCAGGAGAAACGGTGCAGTACCTGGATTTCACCTCACTCTACCCCTGGACCAACAAAAACTGTCCCTACCCCGTGGGTCATCCTGCCATCATCAGCCAACCCGAAGGCACCGACATCTCCAGTTACTTTGGTCTGGTCAAATGCAAGATCCTACCACCCTTT
>NC_138148.1:12727300-12744800 GCF_964199315.1 Orbicella franksi | reverse complement strand
GTGGCTGCTACATACCCATAGGCTCAGACTTTTTACTGCATGTAGCTTCCACTTGATCCTGGTCAATTTCAAGATGTTTTTGTAGTCGTTTTACTGAACATGGAAGAAGAAAATCATATTAGCAAATATTATTATGTTCAAAGAAAATAAATGGAGGATTATAGAAAAAATTGAATCATATACCTACATGTACTTTGCTTTGTGAAAATGGGCAGAAGAATGGAAAAATAATATAGCAAATCTTGCTAAATATGCACTAGAGCATATCTATAGACAAACATCGGAATGTAGAAATTGATGCTGATTTCAAACTGAATACACTTACATACATGTACCTAATTTTATCCACTGCCTCGTAGAGGAAAAATTTCTAATACCAAAATTACCTGTCCTTCGCGAAAAACCATGCTCCCTCCTTACAGCAATCAACTTCTCCTGGTGCGATTTCAGCTTGTTTTTTAGCTGTCTGATTTTGTTGGCCATGACAGCACATGTCGTACATTCCTTCAGGGATTCCTTTTCGCTCTCTGAAACATCGTCTTCATGAGCGCTCAATATTTCACAGATGTCACTTGTCTGCTGTAGGCTTGTACCTTCCAATGAATCTAGAACTGGAGTCGGAGAGCTAAGTTCATCTTCTTGTGCAACTTCCGGTGAGGAATCTTCTGCATTTTCGGTACTTTCAGAACAACTAACCCGTGATACTGCTTGCATGGCCGCCTGTATTGTCTGTTTAAGAAGGAAAAACACAATAAATGCATACTCTGATCTTCAATCGGTGCTTCAAGTTAACAAGAAAAGTTTACAGTGAAATAAGGTGTCAAATCATCTCACCTTTCTCTTGTTGCGCTCTGACTGTTGTGGTTCGATCACTTTTCCCACGGCATGAATTGTCGGAAAGACAGCGACCCCAAACTCGTCCCTATTTAGACGGGGGATATAAGGTGTGCTTTGGCCAGGCAAACTTGCGAACAAACGTTGAAAATCTTCTGGCTTGAAGTGCACTGAACAGATGGCCGAGTTCTTCGAAGGCCCCCACTTCGCTTTCTTTTGCTTTACAAAGTCCACCCACTTTTTTCGTCTTTTTTTCGCTTGTGGCCGATCGTCACCAAAATATGGAATACAGTGAAGCGCTATTCCATTTTCTAAGTCTGGGGTGTTGCTGCAACCGCCTGCAACACACCTCGTAGGCATTTTAGCTGCAAATTCTTCACGAGCAACACAGCCACTACAGTGAAATGACTAGCGGCGAAACACGTTTCGTTCCTGGGTAGACGTCACAACTGCCGCTGGACCCATTCCCCCCAAAACTCGGTCGCGAAACAAAATGGCGCCGATTTAGGGCGATTTTCGCGTTTTCGGCGGGCCATAGAAAATTGAGGATTCAACCAAATGCAAAAGTTTTTTTCGCCGAATTAGTTTTAACAGTAAGTGGATTCATTTTAGCGAAAAAAAAATTTTGGGGTTAGGTGCACTTTAAGATTAATTGAACTAAGAGTAATTGAACCAACATCGCCTCCCCGTATCAAAGCTTGGTTAAATTAAATTATGAGGTAGATTACTGGCAATTCATATTGCATGCAAGCTTACCAACAAGTAGGCCAATCACCAGAGAATTTGCTCCAAGTATCAATACATTCATCGCCATTGCGTCTGTGTCTCGGTCAACCGAACCTGGTATATTCTCTGCTGGAATTCTGCTCACAGCTCCAACACCCAAGTTGACTACAGTAACGGCAAGGGACGTAGACATCAATCTGTTCTCGAACACATCGTGTATGGGCTTGACCCAGCAGAAAAGCATTCCATACATTCCAGCGACGACCCATGCCAAGCCAATGTAGGATCGGCTCTCTTGTCCCACGAGAATGAGAGCAGATGTGAGAATTACTTTACGAGATATTTCAACAAGTTCCCAATACCATGAACGAGTTTGGTAGTTTTCAAACAGAAAACGTAATCCTGTGATCATTTCTGTACCAAGGCCTGTATCACTGTCTGCTGCGGTTAGTATTGTTCTGCGTTTTCTCCAGAGGGCGATGAATGAGGCGGTAGGCAGAGCAAAGATGTATGCAGCAGAAATGTATGCCACGGTAAGTAAGTGGTTGTACTTTGCTCCTTGACACTTGACGCTATAATCCACTTTGAGGTACGCGTCACAGATCTCTTCATTTTGGTCCCTACAGAGTTGCCGGCAAGCGAACGGCAGGACACTGGCTGTCTTGGAACACGTGCTAAGGTAGGTTACATACAGGAAGAAAAACAAATTTCTGTACAAAACCTCTTTTGTCTGTGAAATTTTGCTCGACTTTTCCATGTCGTCTAGGCCTTGTCGTTTTAAGATGATCCTCTTACGGACGCAGTAAACGATGCCAAAAGCGCCGGTGACACCGATATTCATTGCCATAATCAGACATAAGTCTCCAAGGACATCCACGCGTAGTCCTGGGAAAAGGCAATGGATTGGTGCAATCTGAAGTAAATTCATCTGGAGTATACCTGAATACTTAGAGATAGCTTCCAGGGAACCTGGCCATTTTATGTAGGAAAACACTTCCAGTAAACCATGGGTCACCTGGTAAAAGCCGATTACGATCTTAAGTTTTGAGAAAAATGTGTCCACTAGATTGCGTCCTCCATCCTGTTTCACCCTTGTTTTGCTCTTCCAGACCAGAAGGGCAACAATTATCGATACAATGGCTGTAATAACGACCAACTGTCCCACAAACCATTTCCTTGACGGACATTGTTTACATTTTTGCAACTGTTTGTAATATCCTGAACTGCAAACTGCGCAAACTGGTCCTTCGTACTCATGTTTACATGGTGAATCTAAGCCACCTTCGCATGAATCTTCAAATGGGCATTTATAAGGCGTTGGAATCGGATAAGGATATTGTATGGAGAACCTATCTAACGCTGGTGAAGATGCCAAAAGGTTTTGAATAAAGTCTCTGTAACGTTGTTTGTATGTCTCGTTTCGCCACTGCCACCAGAAACCAGGTTTTAAAGAAGCATATTCTCCTTTACATAACAGTCCACCTTGCCCACATTTGTGACACTCGGCAAATAGACTGGTTCGATAAAATCCTTTCAGGCATGGACAAGCACGGTATCCAGCGAAAAAGTCAGTTTCTGTCCCTAGTTACAAGTAAGAAAAAAAGATGTAAGTCTTGTTAAGTTTTCTCAAACAAGCAAAAATACTTGGAATTCATGATTCAGTTTGATCTAAATGGAGAGAGATCGGTAGCAGTGGCGCTGCTAAAAATTACATTTACAAGCCCTTTGGATTAATGAAGTGCTTCGTGTCAAACTCTATGTACTGTAGCTAAGTTGAATGTGACATTTTGTGGCTTGTTCTTGTTTCCAGGTTGGCATAGACATTGTTGCAATTGCCTACTATTTCCAGTATGTTTGTGACAGAAGGCTCACCAAGAGTGCGGCTCTCAGCCACTTTTGGAAATTCATTATCCGAGGTTTAGAAGTATCAGTAGAGACCGCTAGTTGGTTTATTCAGTTTACCTAAGTGTTTTTCGTTAGAAAGAAATTTATGGTGTTGAAAGTATTCAATGCATTAAATTGTATATTGTGAGTAATAGCGGTGTATTATTAGTTAGTATATATTGTATTGTAATTAAGTAACGTACTGTGAATAAAGATCTCAAGATTCCAGATGAAAAAAAAAGGTAAAATCTAGTCTCCTTAATTCTACAAATCCACCTTTTTTGAAATTAGCTACATGCATATGTCTCATTCAATCGGAACATTTTCAGACTTGGTAAGGTTGCAAATATTCAGACTATTCCTTCAAGGCCCTTGTATATTTTACAAATCCCCTAAAAGACTAGTAGGCATCCGTACAATAGGTTGACATGTTGGTTATACCTAGTGGACAGGCTTTACAATCCAGGACGGATTTTCCTGGAGCTTTGTCAAATGAGACGTAAGAACCATTCGGACATTTCTTACAGTCATGGGCGATGTAACCGAGAGTGTCAGAGTAAAATCCACCTAAGACGAGGAAAGGATGTTAGACTGAACTAGAAGCCTCTTTGATATAATATTTTTTTTCTTTATTAGCATTTATAGCGACCCTTTGTTGACTTAAGAACTATCACGTAGAGACCAACATCGCCAACTGGATGTATACGCAGTTACGGCCTAAACCCGAAGTATTTTGACAGCAATAGGTCACCCCTTTATCAGTGCTTGTTGATTTCACAAAGATAAAATCCTCGAGTTTGTGCGTAAAGAAGTGTATTACGTGGAGGTTGTTAAAACATTTATACAAATTTTAGCTGCGAGCGCTCGAGCTTCGAGCGCATAAATAACAGAATCCAAAAAGAAAAAAAGGTAAAGTCTGCATACGAGCCAAGTGGCCCACCAGGTTGGAGCTTATCCCGGTTTCTGTAGCATGAAGCGACTAGGGGTATTTGTATTCCCCCCTGGATTGGATGCTAGTCCATCACAGGGGTACCCCCAGCATTAAGTTCACCGGTACCCATTTAAACACCTGGGTGGAGAGAGGCACTGTGAGAGTAAAGTGTCTCAGCTGCTCAAGAACACAACACAATGTCCACGATCCAGAGACGAGCGCGCTAACCATGAGGCCACCGCGCCTCCACAATCCAAAAAGAAAGCAAAGGTAAATGTGAAGATTTGTGAGCGTCAGTACATTTTTGTAACTTTGCAAAATATTAATGCCATGTCAAACCGAGGTCTTGTAAAGGAATTTTTTAAAATTTCTTCCATGCGTCTTTTGACTTTTACATCCAATGACTTGCTTGACTACAGTAGATTTCGATATGTCTCAGATTGAATTGTGATTGGTTACAATAGTCAACAAATGTTTTACTCTACTCTATGTTTTTTTGTACTAGAATGTCCTGTTTTACTCCACTGGTCATAAATACAGTTGTAATTGGTGTAAAGTGTTATATAAACGTAGTTTGTCTTGACAAACTGTGAAGGAAATGAAGCGCGGTTTAAAAGCTGAATAAAATGTTCTTCAGTAGCGTTGTCCTAACAAAAACAATAAACAAATAAACAAACAAAAAACATAAGAGGCCCCTTGGTGGCAATTTGTTTGCGTTATAAGGTTAGAAAGAAAGCTTCAAACCAACTGGATGAAAGTTTTTTACATGAAGGATTTCATGTATAAATAAATACCTGGCGGGCAGTTTATACATCCTTGGTTTGTACTAGACCAAGGTTTCACAAAAGTCCCCGGAGGACAAGGTAGAAACACATTATAACTGGTATCGTTATCAGGGTCTTGCCTGAACCCTGAATGTAACAGAGCCCATCCTAAATTTCCGTCCACAGGGACTTTGATGCCTTCTGTACGTGAATCACGAGGATACCTAGGAGATAAAATTAACTATCAATATTGATTTATAGGGATGCAAGTTAAACATTGAAATAATGCTAAACTTCCTTATTCAATAAAGTCCTTTGTGAACGTGTTGCTCTGTTTTCTTGTTGTTTCGAATGTCCCTTTTATGATTCTCGGTTGATAATTCCTACTGGTATATTTCCAGACGTGATCAAGAATCGGACATTCTGATTGGTCAAAAAGTTCGGCTTATGACGCTGTATTCAACGCACCAGACAGTGAATATAACAGTTCTTTACTTCGTTACCAAATAATCATGGAGGGCAGTTGCTGAATGAGATTTTCATTAATTCAAAGGACTTTCCCACATGTGGTAAATTTTAGAAATGAACTTCCATTGCCTTTGGACCGACATTTTTTCAGAAAGTGCTATTTAAGGCATTCAAAAATCGGAAACGCGGTGGTTTCCTAGATCAAACTTTACAAACTGTTTCACGGATTAGTTGCAAGGGTCTGAAATTTCTTTTGCTTATAATTGAGTCTCTTATTTTTCGACGGTGAGTGCAACTGTGAATGAAGACAACAATGATAAAACACAGATAGTGTATGAGTTGCTTTTTCGTACTGTTTCTTTTGTCAACGTACGGTAGGCGATGCCGACCGTCTGGCCACTACATACGATGTAAACCATGCTGTTGGTACCAATAAGTAGAATCATATTGAAGAGAGTCGCTAAAAATTTCTTGGCGAACAAGGTCATGAATACGGAATTTTTCTTTCCTTCGATGGCCGCAAAGACACAACGATCAACACGTTTATTTGATATCTCTCTCTCGTCCAAACGAGGAGGTTGCGAGAATCTGTTTACGGGTCTTTTGTTGCACGGACTTCTGTCTTGCACGTTCTCCGTCTAAGTTCTACTATTTCTACTGTTTCTTCTTCTGCTTCTTATACTCAAGCACTACTACTGCTTGACTAACAAATGCACACGCACTTAAATACCATTTCGGTAGCCATGTGTGAGCCACATGGGACGAACTGAACTTGGAGAATAAAACATCTTTCTAGAATACTGACCCAAACACTTTCACGCGACTCTCAGTAGCGAACTACAAAGTTCTTGTAACGACCGATAGAAACAAGACTAACGTGGCAGCTACAAGATAATAAACAATCGATGATCTCGTACACACGTTTTCAGTTGTGCTTTGAATATGGTGGCCCATCAAATGCAGCTTTCTGGACTTCAGAAAAACAAAATGGTGATGTACTATGTGTTGCTTGAAAGCTGGATTTGACTTTTGAAAGGACTGGTAAAGCAGCCGTCGGCGAAAAAAAAATTGAAATTGTGCTTTAGAGTGAATAATCAACTGAACCACCCTGAAAGAAAAAACCAATCGTGTTTTTGAACTTTTGAACGTTTTTATGCTTGTAAATAATTTTTTTATTTTAAAGTGGAATACCAGCAGGTCGATTGTATTTCTATTATTCACTGAGATTCTGGGAAATTCGCAAAACGGGTTCTTGAAGAACACTAAATAGACTCACATTTGGAAAACGTAGGGCTGAAGAGTAAGTAGTCTATTAGTGGCACTGAATAAAAAAGAGTGAATGCCAAGATGCCCATGCCATTTTTTTCTCATTTTGAAAGTCTTTATCAAACCAAAGTGACCGTGTTTCACTCAGCTTGAAAAAGTAATCGTCCTGTAACCCATGGCAATTTTGATGCCACTGAATTGAGTTCTTTATCCGCAGGTCATCTGTCATTTAAATATTGAGCTAGAGAGGTGAAAAATGAAGGTAACTGAGCCCACTTGTATTGTTAAGAAAAAGTGCAAAACGCAACGGTAAGAGAATACATAAGGAAACACCGTTGAAAACATGCATGAAGTTATCTACGATCCTTGTCCGAAATGTTACCAAAAAGAAAGTACCGCTTAGTCGAGGAAATTGGGAATTTTTCAGTTTAACTCTTATCGCTTCCACACCGAGAGAAGATTCCATTGATTTTCCCGGGGGAGTCGATCAAAATTGATTTATACTTTGCCATTGAAATGTATTACAAACAGCTTTTCTTCGCAAGTAAATATATAAAAGATCATATATTTGAGCTATGGAGGAAGATGTAAAGACAACAATGGTTATCGCAGTTATGCATGCAACTAAAGCACAGCTGCATGTTTGACATGCAAGGAATTGTTCTATTTGAAAGAGACACTGACAGGTATGAAAGTGAAGAATGATCATCGCAGTAAATTTTCCAATTTAAGCAATTGGAAAGAAGAAGCCTGAAAAAAATCAGGGCTTCAACGGGATTCGAACCCGTGACCTCCGCGAATGCCGGTGCGATGCTCTACCAACTGAGCTATGAAGCCACACATTGGGAGCGAGATCAATTAATTGAGTTCATATCTTAGATATGAGCTCATATCTTAGCTATGAAGCCGCACATTGGGGGCGAGGTCAATTAATTGAGTTCATACGTTAGATATGAGCTCATATCTTAGCTATGAAGCCGCACATTGGGGGCGAGGTCAATTAATTGAGTTCATATCTTACATATGAACTCAATTAATTGTTCTCGCGCCCAATGTGTGGCTTCATAGCTCAGTTGGTAGAGCATCGCACCGGTATTCGCGAAGTTCACGGGTTCGAATCCCGTTGAAGCCCTGATTTTTTTCAGGCTTCTCCTTTCCAATTGCTTAAATTGGCAAATTTACTGCGATCATTCTTCACTTTCATCTACAACGGCAGTTCAAATATGAATTATTTCATATCTACTTCACGTCACTGACAGGTATATTGTGCAGTTCTGGTCAGGAGAGTAATATCTTAATGTTCGTGCTCTTCTATTCGTCATGACCCTGGAACAGAAGTATGTCAAAATAAACATGACAATAATATCGTTTTAGAAGTTCCAGTATTGCTCTAGAACGAAGATCTAGTACCCAGATTGAAGATCTAGGAAGGAAATCCGGGACGTTATCAGCATATGCAAATCCATAATTATATAATATCTTCTACTACTTGACAGCTAAGCGAAAAATCTGTAACTTATTCCTCAACATGATTCCGCCCTTTTTAATCAAGCATTTGAAAATATCATGGGATTGAAATTTGTCAGTGCTAGAGGAGCCATGGTTTAAATGCAGTATTTTTTTTGAACATAAAACTGGTAACAACACAAAAAAAATTCGGTAATAGACATAAGACCAGTAACAACAGACAAAATTTCTCGATTCCGATTGGATAAGCTAAGAGCTGTGCCGTTTCAGCGTGACACGAGTGCAAAAGGTGAAATACCAGCGTAAATCACAACAAAGATTTTCCGAAATAAGTATGAAGATTCTTAACAAACTGGCGATGGTCATCCGAGGTCCTTTGGAAGGTAGTCGAAGCTGTTTCTCCCCATCCTTACCGCGCCCGCAAATTCGCACGCCACGTCATGTATCGAGCGCGCGTCAAGTAGCAAATTAAACACTAGTGTACTGATAGGGCAGATGGCCATTGCTATAGCTTTGCCTGGATTTAACGATCTTGGACGTTCGTTGACCCCTATATATCTTTTGATGGATCATTTTCACTTCCGATTTTCTACGTTTAGCGAAAAAATGAAGAAAATCTACTGACTAGAAATTTGAATTTTTTCCAAAATGCACTATCGAATTATTTTTTTTTTATATATGACTTTTCCTTTTTCTGTGCGGGGTTTTTATATGCCTCTTACAGGGTTAAGCTTTGTGGAAACGTTGACAACATTTGGAATTATTAACGCAAAGGATTCACTTATACAAAATATTACTAGGAAAGTTTGTCTCCGTTAATTCATCTTTGATATTTTAAGCTAAAAAGCTTGTACACCGCGTCAATTTTTCAAAATCAGACTAGCTTTCCACACACTTTATCTCTGAAACGAAGTCCGTGATCCCAATATCTTTATTTCATTTATTTGCTCGCAGTAGAAGTTTGAAGTTCGAGTGGAACATTTTCGCGCGGACGTCCTTAAGGCTAACCGAAAATAGTCAGATTTCCGGACAATCTTAAAGAATAAAGAGAAGACATCAGAAAACTACCAAATACCAGCGAAAAGTTTTTAGAGATTTTCAAATGTTAGCCAAACACTTCCGAACATTTCCAAAGAGGTCCAAAACGTACCCGAAGAGTAAAAGGTTGGCCGAAGATCACGCGAAGATTTCCCAAGAATTTTTGATATTGTCGGAAGGTTTTCGAATACGTTCGTAATTTCCCGAAGCTATTTGGAAACGAAGACCAAGGACACTTCCCACATGTCTGAGTAATGAATGTACAGCCAAACTTTATTTCAAGTGATTTTTACAAGAAATAACACGATTCTTCTGATGAAATTTACTGTGAATAGACACTTGTAAATTTACTAGTGTTCATTCATTTCAAATTACACTATAAATCAGTTGATTGCCTCTACTTATGTAAGCAAATAAAGAAGCCTCGACTGTGATCTGTTCTGTTGTAAAGCACGTAGGAAGCGGTAGAGCACTCAAGAAGTGTAGGGGAAAGCACGAGACGTTGTTGACTGTTTTCCCCTACTTCTTGAGTGCTCTACCGCCTCCTAAGTGCTAACGAAGCGAAAGCTGTCAATCACAAACTGGACTTCGGCTAAGCTTTCAGTTCCAAGTTGTTTCGAGCGGCTTTCGAGAGAAGAACAACGCCTTCAAAGTTGGCTTTTTCGTTAATTTTTAAATAAGGATCTAAAAGCAGGTAAAAGTTTGTAGTCCAGAGGAATCCGGCCCTATTGTGGCTCATAAAAACGTGCACTTTTCCTATGGAAATTACGAAACCAGGAGCTCAAAGCCTACGGATGAAAATGTGAAATGCTGAGTAGAATTTGAAAGGAGCTACAGTTATTTACGGCTTGCAGCCGCTTGCAGCCGCTTGCAGCAAGATTGCTTGAACTAGCGTAAAAGCTACAAAGACTAAACTGCTCCCACTGGTTCTACTCCGAGCACAGAAGAAAATATCAGAGCAAGCTTTGAACTGACCATTCGTCGGTTCGCTTCGCTGAGATGCCCAGAAAACGAGCGTTACTACACTGAATGTATGGGGTTTTTTAAGCAATTGCATTTTTACAAGAAGAAAGCTTCGCATCATAAGCAGAGACAGCTCAATTATTGTTTTCTGTCGTTGTTTTACTTCTTAAGTATAATTTCTGCCATCGTAACAACTATGATGTCTTTTATTGAAGCACTGGTTAGGTTGAGAATTTGTTTATTTCGCTACGTGTTTTCTCGGCGAGAATCTAGCAAAACCTGTCATTTTAGTACAATTTTAACACTATTGTTGCTAACAATAGTCTCCGTGAGCCATATTTACTACAGACATAGAGTTCGTTTCCATTGCGTTTGTCTGAGTCACAAGGGATGTTTGATTTGAGTCAAATTTGTCAAAATTCTGAATGAAAAAATTTTAAAGCCAGCCTACAGTCATCAATCCGTGCTCTGTTCTCTGATAAATCACACTTTTTCAGCCAATCAGAGCGCGCGTTATATGAAAACTTTATTATAAATATAATTATTAAAATAAGATACGTCACAGTTGTAAATCCTGAACACGAATACCAACGAATGAATCAAATGTCAATGCCTTCAGCTTTGTCCGCAGCAAGAGTCTGCATTTATCAGAAAATATTACTGTTACTAAGGGGTTAAAGACAAATACAACAACAATAACAACAACAACAACAACGACAACAACAACGACAACAACAAAACAAAACCAAAACTCAAAACTTAGCTTGGAAAATCCCTATTCTCTTTCAATTACCCAGAAAAAAAACCCAGCAATTTAACATTTTATTGGCGGATCTAGGGAGGTGCCCGGGGGGACCGGGCTCCCCTTATTTTGGAAAAAAATCGCAAAAGGAAGAAAAGCCGGCAGGACAAGCAAACCAAACTCAAGGTCTGGATCCGCCACTGCAATTATCGTAACAAATAATACATTTAGCTTTTTTAGCCCTAAGACGTACATAGAAACTTTTGAGCCACAAGTATGCTGTACATTATTGAACCATATTAGACAGGTAACATGAATAAATGGGTAAGCTAGCAATTCTTTATGGAGAAGGTTTGCAGCTTTTCAAGACCATGTTTTAGATAATTAGATAGAGCTGAGGCACCTCAACTGAGGTTAATCGAGTAATATAATTCAAATGACACGGTACTACTAGTTACAAATAGTAATTTACCTCCCTAACGATGTAAAAAATGTGACGATAGAGCCTGATCTCGTCCCCTGCCCGATCCCTCTAATTTAATTCTCGAAAGTACACGCGAAGTTACACCCGTACCATGCTTCAAGTTTGGGGGGGGGGGGGAGGGGTTGGAGGAAACCCCCTCCCCGCGTTTTCGTTGGAATAGGACATCTTTAAGAAATTTTCTTCAAAGCGAACAATATCGCTATCCCTTCACAGTTTGTTGTTTGAACAGCTTGTTTTAATGGTCAACATTTGGTCGAAGCACATGCAACTGAGTGCTCGGCATTCTTGTCTGACCCATCTAAGAGAAATTCCCACGCTCTTCAACTTTTGAATCTATGCTAGTGAAAAAAAAAAACAAGATAAGGACAAATATCTCTCCTGAAAGAGCGAATTCCGATATTAGAAAGATACTAGACGATTACAATGTCAGGTGAGGTTCCGGGCTCAATTGAACTGAGTTTAATCAACCTTGCTCCTTTTCGACTCTGCAAATACCTCGTTGCAGAACTCGTTGAGGTTGATTTATCACAAATTTCTTGCCAAGTGATTTGTTCCAGTGCCCATGTTTCCTCTTCCTATTCGTCAGTGTTGCTGTTTAATTAAGGTTTTAGGGAGCAATAGACCAGTGCACTTGCATTGACCGAACAAATTCTCTTTCCGCTTTGGACTATGATATTTTGTATGGACTAAATGAGCAGCGGATTAAACTCAACATGCCTCAGTAGACTCAACACTTTTTAAAAATATATCAATTCAGATGACATGTGAAACTTTACAAATCAGTCAAGGACGGGTGCGTTTGTCAGAATAGTGGCAGAATAATAGCGCAAAGATTCATCAGTAAATCTGTTGGTGAAACTTACATTGAAATGGTATTATTGCCAATTCTAAATGCCTCCGCTTGAATTGTCTTTATAGGATTATCTGAGAGCAAGCTAGAAATAAAAAGACAAAAGAGAAGCGAAATTAGCACCAGAAATTAACTAAAATCTTCTTAACTTTTTGAACTGCGTGGAGTGAAACATGGTATAAATAGCTTTCTGCATAAGTTAGTATCGCATACTATAAGGTTTATTAAGTCTCAGTTGCTATTTCCCATACTCTGATTAAAATCATAGTCTTGCACTTTGCTCAATCTCGCACAGAAACTACTGCAAAACTAGACTAACAACACGTTTCTCTCATCTATCGAGATCTAACGATCTTCGTCCTTTTCTCCACATGGGATTTCCAATCCCATAATATGCAAGTTGGGGCCGGGCCCAGTCGCTCTCTTCCTATATTCGCTACAATAACACATCATGTCGCTCAGAGACAGAACAGAGAAAGTTTAAACAGTACGGTTAAAGAGATTCTCTTGAATGGCCCCAAGTGTAAAATCGAAGCTGCGACTTAAGGTGTCCTGAGATTTCAAGGGACGATTTGAGAAAGTACTAATAATGCAGAGTCCCTGCTACGAGCAGCAGAAAGTCCTTACCGCTGTGACTGCGCAATCCCATTTATAAAGGATGCCGGTATACTGCTAAAACAATAATTATCTCTGCTTCAATTAACAAGTGTTAAATAATACGTGTGCTTTGGCTACGAATAAATCTTCATAAATTGTTATTAAATTTATCGCCTTTCTAAATGTGCTGGTATTTATTCGTTTCGTATAACCAGTGCTCAGGTAAATACTTACATTATTTCAAGTTGACACATGGTAAAAAATGCTCGATATGGAATATTCTCTAACAGGTTGTTTTTAAGAGATCTGCATGGGAAAGAAAAAAAAAAAAATAGGCAAGTTAGCCGCGTAATGAGCCGTGCATAGTAGTTCGATAATGCTTATTTTGAAAACAACACAAAACAAACAAACAACAAAAAACAAACAAACAAAACACATGGCGCAATTGATCTTATTTAGATTTACTCAGAAAACTTCTTACAAGTAGGCGCGCTAAGAACGGTTCATCAAGCTAGCCGATAAAATGTTTCGTAGGCCTATAGGAAAACAGCTGTCCGTAGAAATTTTAAGAACGAAGTATACTTTTAGATCAAAAACAAAATCCAATGGCTACTTCAGTTCATATACATCTATTGTCTTTTTTACTAAATGTTCCTGTTGTTTCGGCATGCCTGAAGAAGGAAAGCAACCGAATTTATTTATTGAAATTTCGCGATTTGGCAAACGTGTCTCTCGACATTGTTTTTATCTTGCTATTGTCCAAATATCTGGCAATAAATGAATCATAAGGACCGTTATTTCTTATTCTAAATGAGTGAGAAAATTACTTTATCGTGACTGGCTGAGAGAGGGCCAATTTATCGTTAATTTTTTAAGGTTATACAGGCAAAAACTAACGATAGACAAATCCGACGTTCCGGCGACATCTTGGCGCCATTGTCAAGGGAAACTAATTAAATGTGCGATTTCAAGAGTAACTAAGAGTTAAGAGTTACTAATTTGCATAAGTTAGACAAAGACCTTAGAGCGAACTGAGTCTGACTGTACATTTAAACGCGGTCGTAATTGTTTAATGAGTAACATCTCATTAACGAGACAATCAAACTTGTTGTGGCATTTTTTCAAGACGCTAAAACAGTTGCGAAGGTCATGCGGAATCCTGCCTGTTACTCATTAAACAATTACGACCGTGTTTAAATGTACAATCAGACTCAGTTCGCGCTAAGGTCTTTGTCTAACTTATACAAATTAGTAACTCTGAACTCTTAGTTACTCTTGAAATCGCATATTTAATTAGGTTCCCTTGACAAAGGCGCCAAGATGTCGCCGAAACGTCGGATTTGTCTATCGTTAGTTTTTGCCTGTATATGTTTACCTAAATCGTTGTTGATTGTTATTTTTTAAGGTGGCTGGTAAGAGTTTCCAGCACTTTCCAAGACTTAGATTGAAGCTGTAATCATTGTATCAAAAACTGCTCAATCACTGCTGAACAAGTTGTTTTCATTTTTTTTTTTTGCGAGACAATAGGTTACCATTGCAATGGTATAAACTGCTGAAAACCTTTAAATTTAGCTTTTACTGCCGCCAACTCAAAAACGAGCTCGGTAGCCCCCTCATTCATATCTTACTCGTATGTGCTCGTATATTGTTACTAGTATGTACTCGTATATTACTTGGATGTATTCGTATGTCACTCGTATGCACATCTATCTTATTAGATATATGAAGAACAAAGACATCTCAGCCAATTTGAATCAGAAATGTTTACTTCTTGGCAGTAAGATTCTACTAAGGTGGTCCACAATATGCACTTAACATTTTTCAAATTCTGCCTCAAAATTCAAATTTTAATTTGCTTTATAATCACTTTGATTCGGGTTTGAAAACAATCCATCAGGAAAAGATGTAATAGCGTTGAAGCCCAATGACCTGTGAAAAGGGCATTTCATGCAGTAAGCAAAACAAGGGAAAAAATATATATTTTCCAGTGTTGGAAATTAAATTTAAAAAGCAATCGCCATTTCCTAGGGTGACTCTGAAGTAAACTCGCCCGGTGTAATCTTCACTCACCCGGAAAGATACCATCCCTCCCAAAAACCATACATTTTTGTGGTATCTTGTAATCACAAATAGCAGAAGCAGGTGGCAGAAGTCATATGACGTCATAACCAACTTAGCTTGTACATTGACGGGTTAAATTAAGTTATTCTTCTACCTGCCTTTTATCTTTATGTTCCCTTTATGGGATGGAAAGAAATTTTTGCTTTAAAAATTATTGCCAACCTTACAGCATTTTATTAATCTCTCATTTTACTTACGGGTATTCCAGTCTCGTCAGCTTGGCAAACACTCCGTCAGGTAGAATTGTAATATCGTTGTCACTCAAATGCCTGTTAAAAGTATCAGACAGTACTCAATTAAAACAGTAAGCTGTGCGTTCGAGATTTAATAACGAGAACAACTCTCACCTTTGGGATAACCGATAATTGCATGTTTCTGGAAAACGAATTAAATGGGACCTCCGTACCTTTGCATATTGCTTAGTGCGCTGGACTGCATTCTGCATCGAGCGGTTTGGTGGGCAGGTTATTTTTTTTTTTTCGGTAAAACTAGTTTACTCTCAAAGTATCCGGGGCTGCAAAGACACAGTTAAACTAGACAATACTTATTTCAAGTTGTCTTCCAATATTTTGATACAATAATATTTTCCAGTGAAACTGTGTGTAAAATAGCCATTTTGTGGCTTCGAGCCCCAGAAACTGACGATAACCTCCGGCTTGACTCTCATGGCACCACCAAAAGAAAATTCAGAAACGGGAGTCTCTGTGTTAACGTCGTGCAGCACCAAGCATACCTGATGTTTCCCAGGATGTACATACATACATACATACATACATACATACATACATACATACATACATACATGCATATATTTTTATTGTGTTGTAAAATTAGAAGTACAATTATAACATGCCCGCGGGTAGCTGAGCTCATCTAGGTGGGTCTTGTTTACAGGAATTATATACAGCTAAATACAACTAAATACAACTAAAGGCAACATGAGAACTAAAGAAACTAAAATTGACAACAATGACTAGAGACCACTGATAAGCTAAAGCATGTATGAAAACGGTCCTGATTAGGTGTGTTGGCCTCGTTGTTGGTTCGCTCGCCTCTGGATCAAGCGGTCCGGGTTCGACTCCTAGCCAGAGACATTGTGTTTTGTTCTTGAGAAAGACATTTCCCGGCTCTCACAGTACCTCTCTCCACTCAGTTGTATAAATGAGTACCAGCCAATTCAATGGAGGGAGGGGGGAACTCCTCGACGGACTGGAATCGCATTCAGGAGGATTAGAAATACTACTCCTAGTCGCTTCATTCCACTGAAACCGGAGATAAACGCCGACCTGATGGGCCACTTGTTGGAAGAACTGTACTTTTAACTAACTTAACAGGAAACTTACTTAAACAGAACAAGTGGCTCCAACGTGCCATACTTATCACTATCGACCAACAAACTACTTTTGGCTGAAGATGACTTCCGCTCAGGTTGTCGCAACGTCAGTCACCAAAACAACTACTCTAGGACGACCTCTCCAGGGAAATCACATTATATGAACTATTCATTGGATGGTGCACTTCACTGAGAGTTTTCATTGGCTTTGTCATCATGGAATAGGAGCATTTATACAATGCCCTACAAACATGGAAGGCATACGCCCAATAATTTTAGGCGTTGTCATTTTTATGTTATTTCAGTTTTCTAAAGTCTGGGCTATTTTTTTTAATAAAACAATTATTCGGAGCGGAGCGTTATTTCTTATTCTAAATGAGTGAGAAAGTTACTTTATCGTGATTGGCTGAGAAAGGGCCAATTTATCGTTAATTTTTAAGGTGGCTGGTAACAGTTTCCAGCACTTTCCAAGACTTAGATTGAAGCTGCAATCATTGTATCAAAAACTGCTCAATCACTGCTGAACAAGTTGTTATCATTTTTTTTGCGAGACAATAGGTTACCATTGCAACAGTGTAAACTGCTGAAAACTCTTAAATTTAGCTTTTACTGCCGCCAACTCAAAAACGAGCTCGGTAGCCCCCTCATCCATATCTTACTCGTATGTATCCGTTTTTTACTCGTATTTGCTCGTATATTGTTGCTAGTATGTACTCGTATGTTACTTGTATGTATTCGTATGTCACTCGTATGCACATCTATCTTATTAGATATATGATGAACAAAGATATCTCAGCTAATTTGAATCAGAAATGTTTACTTCTTGGCAGTAAGATTCTACTAAGGTGGTCCACAATATGCACTTAACATTTTTCAAATTCTGCCTCAAAATCCGAATTTTGCTTTATAATCAATTTGATTCGGGTTTGAAAACAATCCACCAGGAAAAGGTGTAATAGCGTTGAAGTCCAGTGACCTGTGAAAAGGGCATTTCATGCAGTAAGCAAAACAAGGGAAAAAATATATATTTTC
>NC_138148.1:12564800-12722300 GCF_964199315.1 Orbicella franksi | reverse complement strand
TCAGAAATGTTTACTTCTTGGCAGTAAGATTCTACTAAGGTGGTTCACAATATGCACTTAACATTTTTCAAATTCTGCGTCAAAATCCGAATTTTGCTTTATAATCACTTTGATTCGGGTTTGAAAACAATCCATCAGGAAAAGTTGTAATAGTGTTAAAGTCCAGTGACCTGTGAAAAGGGAATTTTATCCAGTAAGCAAAGCAAGGGAAAAAACATATATTTTCCAGTGTTGGAAATTAAATTTAAAAAGCAATCGCCGTTGCCTAGGGTGACTCTGAAATAAACTCGCCCGGTGTAATCTTCACTCACCCGGAAAGATACCATCCCTCCCAAAAACCATACATTTTTGTGGTATCTTGTAATCACAAATTGCAGAGGCGGGAGGCAGACGTCATATGACGTCATAACCAACTTAGCTTGTACATTGACGGGTTAAATTAAGTTATTCTTCTACCTGCCTTTTATCTTTATGTTCCCTTTATGGCATGGAAAGAAATTTTTGCTTTAAAAATTAATGCCAACCTTACAGCATTTTATTAATCTCTCATTTTACTTACAGGTATTCCAGTCTCGTCAGCTTGGCAAACACTCCGTCAGGTAGAATTGTAATATCGTTGTCACTCAAATGCCTGTTAAAAGTATCAGACAGTACTCAATTAAAACAGTAAGCTGTACGTTCGAGATTTAATAACGAGAACAACTCTCACTTTTGGGATAACCGATAATTGCATGTTTCTGGAAAACGAATTAAATGGGACCTCCGTACCTTTGCATATTGGTTAGTGCGCTGGACTGCATTCTGCATCGAGCGGTTTGGTGGGCAGGTTATTTTTTTTTTTGGTAAAACTAGTTTACTCTCAAAGTATCCGGGGCTGCAAAGACACAGTTAAACTAGACAATACTTATTTCAAGTTGTCTTCCAATATTTTGATACAATAATATTTTCCAGTGAAACTGCGTGTAAAATAGCCATTTTGTGGCTTCGAGCCCCAGAAACTGACGATAACCTCCGGCTTGACTCTCATGGCACCACCAAAAGAAAATTCAGAAACGGGAGTCTCTGTGTTAACGTCGTGCAGCACCAAGCATACCTGATGTTTCCCAGGATGTACATACATACATACATACATACATACATACATACATGCATATATTTTTATTGTGTTGTTAAATTAGAAGTACAATTATAACATGCCCGCGGGTAGCTGAGCTCATCTAGGTGGGTCTTGTTTACAGGAATTATATATAGCTAAATACAACTAAATAAAACTAAAGGCAACATGAGAACTAAAGAAACTAAAATTGGCAACAATGACTAGAGACCACTGATAAGCTAAAGCATGTATGAAAACGGTCCTGATTAGGTGTGTTGGCCTCGTTGTTGGTTCGCTCGCCTCTGGATCAAGCGGTCCGGGTTCGACTCCTAGCCAGAGACATTGTGTTTTGTTCTTGAGAAAGACATTTCCCGGCTCTCACAGTACCTCTCTCCACCCAGGTTAGAAATGAGTACCGGCAAATTCAATGGAGGGGGGAGGGGGTAACCCGGCGATGGACTGGAATCGCATCTAGGGGGAGAAGAAATACTGCTAGTCGCTTCATTCTACTGAAACCGGAGATAAGCGCCCTCCTGAAGGGCCATTTCTCGCTAGAACTGTACTTTTAACTAACTTAACGGGAAACTTAGCTAAGCAGAAAGATTGGTTACAACGTGCCATACTGATCACTATTGACCAACAAACTACTTTTGGCTGAAGATGACTTCCGCTCAGATTGTCGCAACGTCAGTCACCAAAAAGCTACTCTGGTACAGCCCTCTCCAGGGAAATAACATTATATGAACTATTCATTGGATAGTACAATTTACTGAGAATTTTCATTGGCTTTGCCATCATGGTATAAGAGCATTTATACAATGCCCTACAAATATGGAAGGCATACGGCCAATAGTTTTGAGCGTTGTTATTTTTATTTTAGTTTATTTTAGTTTTCTATAGTTTGGGGTATTTTTTAACAAAACAATTATTCGGTTATTACAGCCAACTCGCCAGTGCCAGCCTCGTTAACTATCTATCATCAAACATCAAAGGCGCACGCGTAGAATAAATATGAAATAGCTCTCGTATGTTTTTTCGCACTTACAGCATTGTCAGACTTTTAAGAGTTGAAAACACTCCATCCGGTAAAAATGATATAGCGTTGTCAAACAACCATCTGTAGCAGAATGAGAACAATAATAAAATAGGCCTCCACATGCGAATTCAGCTAGAATTCTCAGAGCCTTTTTTGTATCAGTAATTTATCTCATACCGTCTTCTGGCTATATAATAGGGACTTTATGCAAATCTCTGGGGAGGCGCGGTGGCCTCATGGTTAGTGCGCTCGTCTCCGGATCGAACGGTCCGGGTTGGGGCCCTGGCCGGGGACATTGCGTTGTGTTATTGGGCAAGACACTTTGTTCTCACAGTGCCTCTTTCCACCCAGGCGTATAAATGGGTACCGGCGAAATTAATGCTGGTAACCTTGCTGGTAACCTTGCGATGGACTAGCATCCCATCCAGGGGGGAGTAGAAATACTTGTAGTCGCTTCATGCTACAGAAACCGGGATAAGTTCCGGCCTGATAGGCCACTTGGCTCCTATGCAGACTTTACCTTTATGCAAATCTCTACGGTTGACGCTGGTACGACTGCCGAAAGTAGAATTCCCCCAAAATGAGACACTGCGCATGTACGTCGGTTGCATCCAGCCCTAGCGCTTTCTCGTCCTCAGAGTCCGCGCTCCTTTTGGTCAGCACCAAGAATCGCGACCTCTGGGAATGCCCAATTTTTTGAGCATACGCAGAGTAATCGTTGCGTATTCTCAGCCAATCAGATTTGTCAGACTTGACTCTGAGTATGCTCAGACTGACGGGAAGTCCGTGAATCGCGGGCTTCCGGTGTTCGACCTTCCCAGAGGTTGCGATTTTTGGTGCTGACAAAAAGGAGAGGGGCCTCTGGGGACGAGAATGGCCGTGGCGTAAAATCTGACTAGGTGAGTCGGGATGTTTTGCCGTAATGGCTACTACGTCGCGTTTATTTCGCTTCTCCGGCCCTTTTTAACGGACATCTCGGCATTTTAAGAATTCCATTGGATACTATATCTTTTAAAGTCAAAGTGAAAGATTGTGTCAAGGTTGCCTCTCATAAGCTTGTAAATCCGTGTCCTGAACTTATGATAAGTTTTGGCAAAGGTATCGGAATGAGGAAGTGAATTATTCGTGTTGAGCACGAGGCTGGTTTTCTTCGATTAAGTTTGCTTTGAGGGTTTAGTGAAGATGTTATATATCTGGACAACTCTACGATGTTATATTGCCTCTTTGAGTATTGATATATTAGTTTGCGATATTTGTCTGAAATAATATATTTCATCTGTCAAATGCTTATGTTACAAAGTGTATGGTATTCACTTCCGCTGAGAAATAACCTTTTCGTCCTTGGAAGGGGAATAACGGCCACCGTCGTTTGAGCGAAGCCATTTGGCTGTGAGAAACTAAGAGAGATTTTAAACTCCTTAAAAGAGATTTTAAACCCCTTAGTCGATATTTCTTCACCTTTGTATTTCGCTTTGCTAAACTTAATTAAATTTGGCAGACCACCCAGCCGTAGTGATTTGCTTAATCTCCCTAATTAATTCTCCGGCTTTTTCATTGCTCGATACCTTACAGAACTCCACTCAGAAGCAATGAAAGAATGTACTAAGTTTCTGAAAGAAATTTACGGCTTAAAATCGAAATATTCAAGTTACTCGCAGACAAGGAGAAAACATAATTGTCGACGTCCTGGTATCCATGGCAAAACTTTGATCGTACTAGAATTATATAAATTAATCGAAAGAAGTGTTACTTATCTTTTCGCTTATTATTCCCAAGGAACGCGAGACAAAGCCGAATTTGATTTTAAGACGGCATTACAGCAGGTTCGTTCATCTACAGAAAACTTATCAAAGGCAAAGGCCTGCTCCCGAGTAAGAGCCACACAAATGGCTGAAGGATTGTGATACACGACGAAAACGTTTCAATTGGGATCTTGCTTGTCGTATGGCTCGAAAATGCACCAAAATCACCAAGCTAATTGAGTTCCAGTATAAATTTCTGCACAGAAATATATCTACAAACAATTTTCTATTAAAAAATTGCTCTTGTTATGTTACATCCTCCTTCTGGAAAAACCGTAAGGTGGCTCTGAACCCTATGTACAGAATTTTTTTAAACTTTGCCAAAACTTACGTCTTATTATGCTTATCAGAATTTGATAGTATAAAAAACATTTCTTTGTGCCGTTTTTGAATTATAATCCCCTAAAGCAGTTTAAAGGTGTTTCTAGGAGGTCATACTGTTGCTTTGGGAACGTATTGTGTCACGAAAATTGCAACAACATGTTCACCAATGATTGGGCAGTTTTTTGATACCATGATTGTAGAAGCTGGTGAGAAAGGGTGGTTACAACCACCCATCAAAATCTAAGTGCTGAAAGCTGTTTTGAGCAGCCTTAAATCTGATTCATGATGAAGGAATTTTTACCGTGGAGAAATAAAGTTATAAACTCAACTGAACGGAACACATATAGTTTTTTGAATTTTTTTAAAAAAAGTTTTACTGTAAGGGGCTTAAAATTTTAGTAGCTTTTTATTGATCCTCTGCAGAAATGTTGATATGTCAAAGTTTGGCCAAAAAATCAACGTTTTCGACATAATTCTTCATTTTTCCAGATTTGTACATCAAATTGCCGAAATTCACGCACTGTATATTTCATAACTACTCTGGCTTGCTTTTGCTTTCATTTCCGTTGTTTCTTGACTGTTTAAGAAAATAGCAATCTTGAAGATGGCGCGTGCAAGATGGCGGGTCTAAGATAATGGGTCAAAGGACGCCATCTGACGTCATATGACGTCATAACCGACGAAAATGGTATCATGTTGTAGAGTAAGCTCAGGGCTATCTCATCAATGTAAATGTATTTCGCTGTGCACTAACAGTGGGAAAACCCAGGGGAGGCGTTCCATCAACCCCGCCCCCCTTGTATCACGGTGGGGGTATGAGTTAGCTTGTACGTCCAAGGCTTAAATTGAGTTATTCTTCTGCCTGCCTTTTATCTTTATGCTCCCATTATGAGATGGGAGGAAATTTTTGCTTTTCAGGTTATTGCCAGCTTTACAGCATTTTAGTATTCGATTCTCTCATATTACTTACAGTGTTTGCAGTCTCGTCAGGTTGGCAAACACTCCGTCAGGTAGAACTGTAATATCATTGTTACTTAAATACCTGTTAAAAGTATCAGGCAATACTCAATTAAAACAGTAAGCTGTACGTTCGAGATTTAATTACGAGAACATCTCTCACTTTTGGGATAAACGATGGTTGTATGTTTCTGGAAACTGAATTAAATGGGACCTCTGTAGTTTTACATATTGGCTAGTGCGCTGGACTGCATTCTGGATCGAGCGGTTCGGTGGGTAGGTTATTTTTTTTCGGTGAAACCAGTTAAGTCTTAAAGTATCCGGGGCTGCAAAGATGCAGTTAAACTAGACAATATTTTTATTGTGTTGTAAAATTAAAAGTACAATTATAACATGTCCGCGGGTAGCCGAGCTAATCTAGGCGGGTCATGTTTACAGGAATTACATACAACTAAATACAACTAAAGGCAACAGGAGAGCTAAAGAACCTAAAATTGACAAGAATGACTAGAGACTGCTGATAAACTAACGAATGTGTGAAAAAGACCGTGATTAGGTGTGATGGTGGTTGGTTGGCTCGCCTCTGGATCAAGCGGTCCGGGTTCGTCTCCTAGCCAGGGACAATGTGTTTTGTTCTTGAGAAAAATATTTCCTGGCTTTCACAGTGCCTCTCTCGACCCAGGTGTATAACAAAGTACTGGCAAACTGAAAAGAGGGAGGGGGGGGGGTGGTGGTTGGTGACTCCGCGATGGACTGGAATCGCGTTCAGAAGAAGTAGAAATACTCCTAGTCGCTTCATTCCACTGAGACCGAAGATAAGCGCCGACTTGATGGGCCATTTCTTGCCAGAACTGTACTTTTAACTAACTTAACAAGAAACTTAGTTGAACAAAACAATTGGTTCCAACGTGCCATACTTATCACCAGAAACCAAGAAACTACTTTTGGCTGAAGATGACTTCCGCTCAGGCTGTCGCAACGTCAGTCACCAAAACAACCACTCTAGGACGACCCTCTCTAGGGAAATCACATTATATGAACTAATAATTGGATAGTGCAATTCACTTAGAGTTTTTATTGCCTTTGCCATCATGGTATAAGAGCATTTATACAATGTCCTACAAATATGGAAGGCATACGGCCAATAGTTTTGGGCGTTGTTATTTTTATTTTATTTCAGTTTTCCATAGTTTGGGGTATTTTTTAATACAACAATTATTCGGTTATTACAGCCAACTCGACAGTGCCAGCCTCGTTGGCTATTTATCATCAAACATCAAAGGCACTCGCGTAAAATAAATATTTAATAGCTCTTGTATGCATTTTTCGCATTAACAGTGTTGTCAGACTTTTAAGAGTTGAAAACACTCCATCCGGTAAAAATGATAAAGCGTTGTCAAACAATCATCTGTAGCAAAATGAGAACAATAATTAAATAGGGCGCCACATGCGAGAACAGCTAGAATTCTCAAAGAGCCTTCTTTCGGTCAGTAATTTATCTCATGCCGTCTTCTGGCTATATAATAGGGACTTTATGCAAATCTCTACGGCTGGCGCTGATACGGCTGCCGAAAGTAGAATTCCACCAAAATGAGACACTGCGCATGTACATCGGTTGCATCTAGCCCTAGCGCTTTCTCGTCCCCAGAGTCCGCGCTCCTTTTGGTCGCGACCTCTTGGAAGGTCCAATTTTCTGAGCATACGCAGAGTAATCGTTGCGTATTCTTAGCCAGTCAGATTTGTGAGACTTGACTTTGAGTATGCGCAGACTGACGGGAAGTCCGTGAATCGCGGGCTTCCGGTGTTCGACCTTCCCAGGGGTCGTGATTTTTGGTGCTGACCAAAAGGAGAGGGGCCTCTGGGGACGAGAATGGCCGTAGCGTGAACTCTGACTACGTGAGTCGGGATGTTTTGCCGTAGTGGCTACCACGTCGCGTTGATTTCGCTTCTCCGGCCCTTTTTAACGGACATCTCGGCATGTTAAGAATTCCATTGGATACTATATCTTTTAAAGTCAATTTAAGTCAAAGATTGTGTCACGGTTGCCTCTCATAAGCTTGTAAATCCGTGTCCTGAACTTATGATAAGTTTTGGCAAAGGTGTCGGAATGGCGAAGTGAATTATTCGTGTTGAGCACGAGGTGGTTTTCTTCGTTTAAATTTGCTTTGAAGATTTAGTGAAGATGTTATATATCTGGACAACTCTACGATGTTATATTGCTTCTTTGAGTATTTATATATTTGTGTTCTTCACTCGATATTCTTTGAGATATTTGTCTGAAATAATATATTTCATCCGTCAAGTTCTTATGTTACAAAGAGGATGGTGTTCGCTTCCGCTGAGAAATAATGTTTTCGTCCTTGGAAGGCAAATAACGGCCATCGTCGTTCGAGCGAAGCCATTTGGCTGTGAGAAACTAAAAGAGATTTTAAACTCCTTAAGAGAGATTTTAAACCCCTTAGTCGATATTTCTTTCATCTTTGTATTTCGCTTTGCTAAACTTAATTAAATTTGGCACACCACCGAGACGTACTTTCCCGGACTTTTTTTGTCACGGCAACCGTAGCAGCACCAGCCATAGTGATTTGCTTAATCTCCCTAATTTTTTTTCGCGCTTCGACTTGCTTGGTAAATTTGAACAAATTAATTAAATTTTTGAGTTTGAATAACGATAAATTTGCTTAAAATTAATTCTTCGGCTTTTTCATCGCTCTATACCTTGAAGAACTCCACTCAGAAGCAATGAAAGAATGTACTAAGTTTTTGAAAGAAATTTACGGCTTAAAAATCAAGATATTCAAGTTACTCGCAGACAAGGAGAAAACATAATTGTTAGTGTCCTGGTATTCATGGCAAAACTTTGATCGTACTAGAATTATATAAATTAATCGAAAGAAGTGTTACTTTTCTTTTCGCTTATTATTCTCAAGGAACGCGAGACAAAGCCGAATTTGATTTTAAGACGGCATTACAGCAGGTTCGTTCATCTACAGAAAACTTATCAAAGGCAAAGGCCTGCTCCCGAGTAAGAGCCACACAAATGGCTGAAGGATTGTGATACACGACGAAAACGTTTCAATTGGGATCTTGCTTATCGTATGGCTCGAAAATGCACCAAAATCACCAAGCTAATTGAGTTCCAGTATAAATTTCTGCACAGAAATATATCTACAAACAATTTTCTATTTAGAAATTGCTCTTGTCATGTTACATCCTCCTTCTGGAAAAACCGTAAGGTGGCTCTGAACCCTATGTACAGAATTTTTTTAAACTTTGCCAAAACTTGCGTCTTATTATGCTTATCTGAATTTGATATTTTAAAAAAACATTTCTTTTTGCCGTTTTTGAATTATAATCCCCTAAAGCAGTTTAAAAGTGTTTCTAGGAGGTCATACTGTTGCTTTGGGAACGTATTGTGTCACGAAAATTGCAACAACATGTTCACCAATGATTGGGCAGTTTTTTGATACCAAGATTGTAGAAGCTGTTGACAAAGGGTGGTTACAACCACCCATCAAAATCTAAGTGCTGGAGACTGTTTTGAGCAACCTTAAATCGTGATGAAGGAATTTTTACCGTGGATAAATAAAGTTATCAACTCAACTGAACGCAACCCATACGTTTTTTCAAATTTTTAAAAAGACATTTTCCTGTAAGGGGCTGAAACTTTCAGTAGCTTTTCATTTACTCTCTGCAAAAATGTTGATATGTCAGTTATGTCTATCATTTTTGACTTTGCCATGGCAACCACAAAATTGATGTAAGTTTGGCCAAAAATCAACGTTTTCGACATAATTCTGCATTTTTCCAGTTTTCTACATCAAATTGCTGAAATTCACGCACTTTATATTTCATAACTACTCTGGCTTGCTTTTGCTTTCATTTTCGTTGTTTCGTTGTTTAAGAAAATAGCAATCTTGAAGATGGCGCGTGCAAGATGGTGGGTCTAAGATAATGGGTCAAATGACGCCATCTGACGTCATATGACGTCATAACCGACGAAAATGGTATCATGTTGTAGAGTAAGCTCAGGGCTATCTCATCAATGTAAATGTATTTCGCTGTGCACTAACAGTGGGAAAACCCAGGGGAGGGGTTCCATCAACCCCGTCCCCCTTGTACCACGGTGGGGGTATGAGTTAGCTTGTACGTCCAAGGGTTAAATTAACTTATTCTTCTGCATGTCTTTTATCTTTATGCTCCCATTATGACATGGGAGGAAATTTTTGCTTTTCAGGTTATTGCCAATTTTACAGCATTTTAGTATTCGATTCTCGCATGTTACTTACAGTGTTTGCAGTCTCGTCAGGTTGGCAAACACTCCGTCAGGTAGATCTGTAATATCATTGTTTCTCAAATCCCTGTTAAAAGTATCAGACAATTCTCAATTAAAACAGTAAGCTGTACGTTCGAGATTTAATTATGAGAAATACTCTCACTTTTGGGATAAACGATGGTTGTATGTTTCTGGTAAACAAATTAAATGGGACCTCTGTAGTTTTAAATATTAGTGCGCTGAACTGCATTCTGGATCAAGCGGTTTGCTGGGCAGGTTATTCTTTGAGATGTTTGTCTGAGTTTGGCCAAAAATCAGCGTTTTCGACATAATTCTGCATTTTTCCACTTTCGTACATGAAATTTCAGAAATTCACGAACTGTATATTTCATAACCATTCTGGCTTGATTTTGCATTAATTTGCGTTATCTCTTGACTGTTTTAGAAAAGAGCAATGGATGGCGGGTCCAAGATGGGGGTCAAATGACGCCATTTGACGTCATATGACGTCATAACCGACGAAAATGGTATCATCTTGTAGAGTAAGCTAAGGGCTATCTAATTAATGTAAATGTATTTTGCTGTGCACTAACAATGGAAAAGTTAAGAGGTGGGATTCTATCAACCCCGCCCCCTTTGTACCACGCCGGGGGTATGAGTTAGCTTCTACGTCCAAGGGTTAAATAAAGCTAGTTATTCCTTTGCCTGCCGTTTATCTTTATGCTCCCTTTATGAGATGGGAAGAAATTTTTGCTTTTAAGGTTATATCCAACCTCACAGCATTTTATTGATCTGTTATTTTACTTACAAGTATCGCAGTCTCGTCAGCTTGGCAAACACTCCGTCAGGTAGATCTGTAATAGTATTGTTACTCAAATCCCTGTTAAAAGTATCAGGCAATACTCAATTAAAACAGTAAAAAAATGAGAACAATAATATAATAGGGTGCCACATGCGAGAACAGCTAGAATTCTCAAAGAGCCTTCTTTCTATCAGTAATTTATCTCATGCCGTCTTCTAGCTATATAATATGGACTTTACGCAAATCTCTACGGCTGGCGCTGATACGGCTGCCGGAAGTAGAATTCCCCCAAAATGAGACACTGCGCATGTACGTCGGTTGCTTTCAGCCGTAACCTTTTCTCGTTCCCAGAGGCTGCGCTTATTTTGGTCAGCACCAAGAATCGCGACCTCTGGGAAGGTCCAATTTTCTGAGCATACGCAGAGTAATCGTTGCGTACTCTCCCCGGACTTTTTTGTCAGGGCAACCGTAGTAGCACCAGCCGTAGTTATTTGCTTAATCTCCCTAATTTTTTGTACGCTTCGACTTTCTTGGTAAATTTGAACAAATTAATTAAATTTATGAGTTTGAATAACGATAAATTTGCTTAAAATTAATTCTTCGGCTTTTTCATCGCTCGATACCTTGAAGAACTCCACTCAGAAGTAATGAAAAAATGTACTAAGTTTCTGAAAGAAATTTACGGCTAAATAAAAATCGAAATATTCAAGTTACTCGCAGACAAGGAGAAAACATAATTGTTAGCGTCTTGGCATTCATGGCAAACCTTTGATCGCACTAGAATTATATAAATTAATCGAAAGAAGTGTTACTTTTCTTTTCGCTTATTATTCTCAAGGAACGCGAGACAAAGCCAAATTTGATTTTAAGACGGCATTACAGCAGGTTCGTTCATCTACAGAAAACTTATCAAAGGCAAAGGCCTACTCCAGAGTAAAAGCCACACAAATGGCTGCAGGATTGTGATACAAGACTGCAACGTTTTAATTGGGATCTTGCTTATCGTATGGCTCGAAATTGTACCAAAATCACCAAGCTAATTGAGTTCCAGTATAAATTTCTGCACAGAAGTATATCTACAAACAATTTGCTATTTAGAAATTGCTCTTGTCATGTTACATCCTCCTTCTGGAAAACCCGTAAGGTGGCTCTGAACCCTATGTACAGAATTTTTTTAAACTTTGCCAAAACTTGCGTCTTATTATGCTTATCAGAATTTGATAGTATAAAAAACATTTCTTTGTGCCGTTTTTGAATTATAATCCCCTAAAGCAGCTTAAGGGTGTTTCTAGGAGGTCATACTGTTGCTTTGGGAACGTATTGTGTCACGAAAATAGCAACTATATGTTCACCAATGATTGGGCATTTTTTGATTCTAAGATTGTAGAAGCTGTTGACAAAGGGTGGTTACAACCACCCATCAAACTCTAAGTGCTGGAGACTGTTTTGAGCAACCTTAAATCACGATGAAGGAATTTTTACCGTGGATAAATAAAGTTATCAACTCAACTGAACGCAACTCATTAGTTTTTTCAAATTTTTAAAAAGACGTTTTACTGTAAGGGGCTGAAACTTTCAGTAGCTTTTCATTAATCCTCTGGAAAAATGTTGATATGTCAATTGTGTCTATCATTTTTGACTTGCCATGGCAACCACAAATTCGATGTAAGTTTGGCCAAAAATCAACGTTTTCGACATAATTCTGCAGTTTTCTAGTTTTGTACATCAAATTTTAGAAATTCCCGAACTGTATATTTCATAACCAATCTGGCTTGATTTGCATTAATTTGCGTTATTTCTTGACTGTTTTAGAGAATAGCAATGGATGGTGGGTCCAGGATGGGCGTCAAATGACGCCATTTGACGTCGTATGACGTCATAACCGACGAAAATGGTATCATCTTGCAGAGTAAGCTCAGGGCTATCTCATCAATGTAAATGTATTTTGCTGTGCACTAACAGTGGGAAAACCAAGGGGTAGGGTTCCATCAACCCTACCCCCTTTGTACCACGGCGGGGGTATGAGTTAGCTTCTACGTCCAAGGGTTAAATAAAGCTAGCTATTCCTCTGCCTGTCGTTTATCTTTATGCTCCCTTTATGAGATGGGAAGAATTTTTGTTTTTAAGGTTATATTCAACTTCACAGCATTTTATTGATGTCTTATTTTACGTACAGGTGTCGCAGTCTCGTCAGCTTAGCAAGCACTCCGTCAGGTAGATCTGTACTATTATTATTGAAGATGGCGCGTGCAAAATGGCGGGTCTAAGATAATGGGTCAAATGACGCCATCTGACGTCATATGACGTCATAACCGACGAAAATGGTATCATGCTGTAGAGTAAGCTCAGGGCTATCTCATCAATGTAAATGTATTTCGCTGTGCACTAACAGTGGGAAAACCCAGGGGAGGGGTTCCATCAACCCCGCCCCCCTTGTATCACGGTGGGGGTATGAGTTAGCTTGTACGTCCAAGGCTTAAATTGAGTTATTCTTCTGCCTGCCTTTTATCTTTATGCTCCCATTATGAGATGGGAGGAAATTTTTGCTTTTCAGGTTATTGCCAGCTTTACAGCATTTTAGTATTCGATTCTCTCATATTACTTACAGTGTTTGCAGTCTCGTCAGGTTGGCAAACACTCCGTCAGGTAGAACTGTAATATCATTGTTACTTAAATACCTGTTAAAAGTATCAGGCAATACTCAATTAAAACAGTAAGCTGTACGTTCGAGATTTAATTACGAGAACAACTCTCACTTTTGGGATAAACGATGGTTGTATGTTTCAGGAAAACGAATTAAATGGGACCTCTTTTGTTTTACATATTGGTTAGTGCGCTGGACTGCACTCTGGATAGAGCGGTTTTGTGGGCAGGTTAATTTTTTGGTAAAACCAGTTTACTCTCAAATTATGCGGGGCTGCAAAGACGCAGTTAAACTAAACAATATTTTTATGGTGTTGTAAAATTAAGCCCGAGTTTACCAGAGGACCGGGCAGGGGTGATGCATGCCATCTCTCTTTTTTGGATGAAACTTTGCCAGAATGAAGGTACTACCCAACAACTCTAAAAGACAAAGTGGGCCGGTTTTGTGATTTTTCCTTAGTAGTTAGACGACCCCCCCTGGTTTTTTTTGCCCAAAATCCCAAAAATGTCACTAAAATAATCATCAAATTTAAACACCGCGCCTGCTTACAGAATACATTGAATTTTATTGGTAGTTCACAAAAATAAAGATTGGTCCTATATTAGTTTACACCAGGAATTTCAAGTCATTTGAAGTGACAGGTGCCAATCAAGGAATGCCATTTGCTATCCATGTCATGCAACATTTAGCTATGAGGCAAATGAGCTCAAATTCTGACTCAAATATTGCTTAAATCCTTCTTTCTAAATCAAAACTAATTTCATCACAGTTTAGAGTCACCCTTGGCCTGATGAAATCAAGAATAAACTTTTTGGCATCTGTTAGTTTTTGGCAACAAAAGCTGTTCAAACAACGTGACTAGAGGCTAGTTTTAACAAAGAGACAAGGGCGAAATCTAAAAAATTTGGATATTATAGAATCAGTTTATCAAAGTTATTTGTATGTTAATGTCATTAAAAAAGTCTTTGAATATTATTTAGGGCAGTGGAAGCTCACTGAATGCAAAACTCTTTGCAATTTCCCTTAACCGTCGGACGTACAAGGGCGGGGGTGGAAATGTCATTTGCTATCCATGTCATGCAACATTTAGCTATAAGGCAAATTATGCCATCCTCCCAATAAGGTATTTTCAAAAGTTTGAAAAGAGGATTTACTCTAAGGGGCTGAAACTGTCATTAGCTGTTCATTCATCCTTGGCGGATATTTTGATATGTCAATTGTGTGTCCATCATTTTTTATGTTTCCATAGCAACCACAAGTTTCACGTAGGTTTGGCCAAATATCAACCTTTTTTGACATAATTTTGTATTTTTTTTCCAGTTTTCTTCGTCAAATTCCAGAAATTCACCAATTTGTATTGTTCACAAGCATTCTGGTTTGATTTTTTATCAATTTTCATTATTTCTTGACTTTTTAAGAAAAAAAGCAAAATTCAAGGTGGCGGATTCACGATGGCAGCATTTGGCATCATATGACGTCACAAGCAACAAATATGGTATAATTTTGTAGAACAAACTCAGGGCTATCTAATCAATGTAAATTTATTTCGCTGTGCCTAAACAGAGCGCAAACCCAAGAGGGTTCCATCCATTTCCCCCTTATACCACGGTGGGGGTACTAGTTAGCTCGTACTCCGAGGGTTAAAATAACAGTGCAAAACACCTAAATTCTATTTGCACGATTTAAATATGGGAATAAAGGGCCGTGATGTTTAAATTCTAAAACATTGACTAGTTAGATATGAGTTTTTCTGGGCAAATCTCACCTTTTAGATTACCCTCGAAACCCTGCTCGATCATCACGGGCGAGAACATGCTTGATGTTGCAATTGCAACTGATTATTGTCAACTCTTACTTTACACTTGACATACAAACTCATCAATCCTGAGATTTATTCTTCGCTGACATTATTTTTTGCCCTCATATATTAACTCTTGAGCTCACCCAATGAATATCAATTTTATGCGAATCGAGTTAAAAAACATCTATGATTTTACTTTGCTGCATCAGGCAGGCAAGTAAATCTTAATTAGTATAAAGATAAACATTGTGCATATAATTTTGAAAGCATGGGAACAAGAACCAAAGACCTTGATCCGCAGCAAATAATATCACTAAGTGATAATTAATAGTTTGTTGCTGTTGTTATTATTATTTATTATTATATGGCTTTGGCTTGTGGCCGATATAACGCGCGCTCTGATTGGTTAATTGTCACTGAATTGTAGGGCATTATTCTCCCGTAATGCCCACAGGCCGATTACGGATTATGCAAATTAGGAAGAGCCCGGTTCTGAAAATTCAAGCGCATTGAAGCAATGAAAGCCGATTAAAATCAGTACGAGACTATCAGTAGCTAAAAGTTTAAAGATATTTCTTTAATAAAATTTATATAGATGACTTACCAGTCGGTAACCTTGGTCTTGAGTAAAGCTAAAATCGCTAAAAAACACCATCGGCAGATCTGCCATGCATCCTGAGCAGAACACCACAAAGAAACTTATGAGTGACTTCCTCTAAATACTACGGATAGGTGTGCAAAATGCAAAAAATCGAATTCCCTCAAACTTTTTCACAAGAAAGCCCTCTGGAAACTATTTAGGAAAATACAACTTTTAGTTCGTTTGGATTTATATTTTTCAAGTAAAGCGATCTTTTAATTTTCACCCTTGGAGAAGCCCACGAACCACTGAAAAATGTGCTTCGTATTTGCGACTCGTGTAAGAAAACTAAAACAATTATCAAATCTATTTCGATATTACACAATTCAATGACCCTTCCTTTACAAAGTACAGTTATTAGAATTGGAAAAGATTCAAACCTGAATTTTTTTAAAAAATTCGAATTTACCCTCCTAAACAGCATTATCAGAAAGCTCGATTTTGGCAAATTTCAACAGCAAAACTCCCTACCTGGTACATGGATTCCGCTGTAAAGATGGTATTCTATAGAAAGAGTAAGGCTTCCTCTATCGTTCTGTGAAATAAAATTTTGGGGCAACTCAAACTACGAATTTAGACGACCGAAAATATTTACGGTACTCGCTTGAAGTTTATGACCTTTGAACTTACAGTTGTCTTCATGAATACAAGAGATAACCTAAACAACAGTTGGAATTTTAGCCTGAATGCGACCCTTTCTCCCATTTAAATGATTTATAGTTATTTTTTATTTTCTGTGGGCAATTTTATCGAAAGTAATATTCTTTTACGCGGAAAAGGAGTTCTAACTTGTTTATGAGTACATGCGTATTTGTTTACTGAAGCGGAAATTTGTGGATATTAAATTTATTCCATCTAAGTTCTATTACGTGTGCTGCAAGGCGTTTCGTGTTCTCATTAAAACAAAATGGTATTGCCAAGTAGAAGGTTTTCTTCTCAGATTTTAAAACAATATATAGTTTTTGACTTACCGTCTACATGCATGGCTTGATTTACTCAGCCGCGTTACACCGGGTGTGATGGCGCTAAGATGGCGTGACGATAATTGACAAATCGCTTTTTGCAAATCGAATTCATCAAAATATATTTATTATATCTTTTGACATCATAATGCTTCGAGACTACTTAATAAAGACTCTTGTGAAATAAGTCTACAAAATTTTGAAACTCTCATTACGGTGAAATGAAGAACCTGGATCTACTATTTTTTATGCCGCGGTCGTGTGATCCTCGAGTGTGCATCACATGACAATAACAACTAAAAAATGGCCACCTGCAGTTATTCCCAAATCGTCTGTGGCATGTGCGTCACGTGCGGTCCTAGGGTTTCGAATCCCGCACATATTCAATTTGTTAAAATTGGATAATGTGGCAAAGATATTTGAGGTGTGTTCAGAAACGGCGGAGTTCTGGGTATCTGTACTTGTTTCTAACGGATATCCCTCCTCGTTTGTACAGAAGATCACAAAGGCACGAACAACCCCCAAAAGAGAGCCTGACGCGGAATTTAAATCCACCGCCGTTTTACCTTATGTCCAAGGAGTTTCGGAGTCTCTCCCCCGCTGCCTAGAACAACAAGGCATTCGCACGACACTTCGGTCACACTTAGTGCGACCCAAGGACACCGTCAACCCGGCTAAACAAGATGGTGTGGTCTACAGGATTCCCTGTGAGTGTGGCAAAGTCTACATCGGGGAAACAAGGAGATCTATGCAGGGCAGGATCAAAGAACCCGACAGGGATATACGACTCGTCCGTACCTAGACCTCCGCCGTTTCTGAACACACCTACGAGACCGACCACTATCCTATCTGGAATGAGGTCAAGTTTATTGATCGAGATCCTCACTGGTACGGTACACACGTAGGGTCAAGGAAGCTATTCACATAAGACTTCACCCTAATAACATCAACAGGGATAGTGGAATTGAAATTCCTGAAGCATGGATGCCCACGATCGAAAAACATAATAACAGGATAGGAGAACAGTACAACAGCGGACCACTGAGGGAACAGCTACTCGTCGGAACAATGGAACAATAAGAGGATCGAAATGCACCAATCACAGCCGACCTTTGTGATATAAATGATACCGTGCAATCAGTCGACCTTATCGCCTGAAGACGTCGCGATCTACATCTCAAGTGACTACATCGTGAGACAAACGATGATACACTTTATTATGAGAGCCTACAGGCAACAAAATTTGCGTCTGAGAGTGGAGTCTTGTCGACTGAACCAGATTTATCCCACGATCCCCTTTCTGGTTCTTCTCATGTTGTACCCATTGCTCGGGACAGGAACAGTTCTTTTTGTTGCTACGCCACCTTATCCCCCATAGGTCCTGATGACGAGGGCATACTGTTGTGCTCAAAATACCTTCATCCACGTCAAAACAACCTTGGAAACAAAATGTGTGATATGCGTTTACTGGAAGTTTAGTTTAAAGGTAACGGTTACGAAAAACCATGCGACAGCAACGTAACCCCGGGGATGTAAGCCCTTAGATAACATTGAAAAAGGCATCACAGATAATGTCATGCAGTATTATAGGACTCCGCTTTCTTACGCAATTTAAATGATACGTGAGACTGTTTCGGCCACAGAAGAAAGCAGAGGAGCCATCCGCGGTTTTGTTCAGTGAATGGGATTCAATGCTGGTAGGTGCCTTTACACCTTATTTAACAAGCAAGAGGACAACAATGCGATAAGTCATCAGATTCGCGGATTTTCATAATAACAAGCGGGGTCTACAAATTATTATTATTTTTTCAGTCATCTCTGTAATTCCCTTATATGTTACTACCTTAAAGTTTCTCTTGACTTTTCTCTTGTAGTGAGGCAAGCCGACAAGTATTCCCCCCCCCCCTGCCCCACCTTTAATTTCTAGCCCCTCTTCTCCACGTGGTTAGTAATTGGGATCATTTTTGTGGGAGAAAATTGTAAATAGCCGGGCCGCAATATAACTCAAGAGACTATAGTCTCAAGAGACTATTACGCTTTTGCACGGTCAGCTACATTGAAAAGTATCATGAAATCACGCCTTATTGGGCCTCATAGTGATTGTCTGTTACCGTAGCACTCAGTATTTTCTCGATAATCTTCCGCAATATTTTCGATCTAAAGAGAAAATTGAATTACGAATACACTGACCTGCTCTAGCCAGCAGTAGCCTTGCTTCGTCCAGAGAAGAATCGCTCACATCAGTAGCCTTCAAATCACCTTGAATGTCTTTGTCACATTTTCGAACACATTGAACATGTGCGGGATTCGTAACTCTAGCACCGCACGTGCCCCCAAAGATTTGAGAATAACTGCAGGTGGCCATTTCTTAGTTGTTATTGTCATGTGATACCACACTCGAGGATCACACGACCGTGGCATAAAAATAGTAGATCCAGGTTTTTTATTTCACAGCAATGAGAGTTTCAAAATTTGCAGACTTATTTCACAAGAGTCTTTATCAAGTAGTCTCAAAGAAAGATATTATATATACATATTTTTTGATGAATTCGATTCGCGAAAAGCGATCTGTCAATTATCGTCACGCCATCTCACCGCTATCACACCCGGTGTAACGCTGCTGAGTAAATCAAGCTATGCATGTGGACGGTAAGTCAAAAACTATATATTGTTTTAAAATCTGAGAAGAAAACCTTCTACTTGGCAATACCATTTTGTTTTAATGAGAACACGAAATAGACCTTAAATGGAATAAATTTAATATCCACAAATTTCCGCTTCAGTAAACAAGTACGCATGTACTCATAAACAAGTTAGAACTCCTTTTCCGCGTAAAAAAAATATTACTTTCGATAAAATTGCCCACAGAAAATAAAAAATAACTGTAAATCATTTAAATGGGAGAAAGGGTCGCATTCAGGCTAAAATTCCAACTGTTGTTTAGGTTATCTCTTGTATTGACGTAGACAACTGTAAGTTCAAAGGTCATAAACTTCAAGCGAGTACCGTAAATATTTTCGGTCGTCTAAATTCGTAGTTTGAGTTGCCCCAAAATTTTATTTCACAGAACGATAGAGGAAGCCTTACTCTTTCTATAGAATACCATCTTTACAGCGGAATCCATGTACCAGGTAGGGAGTTTTGCTGTTGAAATTGCCAAAATCGAGCTTTCTGATAATGCTGTTTAGGAGGGTAAATTTGAAATTTTTTTAAAAATTCAGGTTTGAATCTTTTATCAATTCTAATAACTGTACTTTGTAAAGGAAGGGTCATTGAATTGTGTAATATCGAAATAGATTTGATAATTGTTTTAGTTCCTTACACGAGTCGCAAATACGAAGCACATTTTTCAATGGTTCGTGGGCTTCTCCAAGGGTGAAAATTAAAAAATCGCTTTACTTGAAAAATATAAATCCAAACGAACTAAAAGTTGTATTTTCCTAAATAGTTTCCAGAGGGCTTTCTTGTGAAAAAGTTTGAGGGAATTCGATTTTTGCATTTTGCACACCTATCCTAGTATTTACAGGAAGTCACTCTTATAAGTTATCATCTTAGTCACAGCAATTACCGAAGTATTGAACTCCGTCAAAGTTCTCGTCAAATAGACTCCCTCGCTTTGACACAAGCAAGTGTAAATCAGCTTCCAGGATCATCAGATGTAAACAATCGGGCGGTTTCTGTCGGTAGCAGTGTTTCTGATAACTGCAGACGTTCACAAGGCTTGAAATGTTCATCCATAAATCCCAGAATGAAGAAGGCGAAGATATGTTGTCGAAAGCGAATGCGAAGATCGAGTTACGCTTATTTTGAGCAGTGCATTCTGAAGCATTAGTATCTTCTTTCACCGAAAGACGGTTGGTTTGGACAATTTTGAAGCACTTGCTGTCTTTTCTATATCCGTTGACGTTTCGCCCCAAAAGTCGGAAAAACTTCCCCATCAACTTGTGGTACCACGATACTAAAATACGTTTTTGAGGCTGTGACAGTGACTTTTCCGTAAAGAAATGAGTGTTTTTAACGGAATACGTAATACAGTGGTGCAATTCACTGACTGTGTAGTTTTGCCCTAGGTTTGAGACGATGAATGAATCGGTAAACGCGCGCATCGCCGGATGTAAATTGACGACTTCCGCTCGAATGATTTTTCTCTTTATTGATGAGCCATATAATAAACAACTTAATAACCTCGACCGTTCGGTCGTTACGGGAAAATCTCAAACCTCGGCCTACCGTATTGACCTCGCTATCGCTCGGTTGATACGGCAAGGCCTCAGTTTGAGATTTTCCCGTAACGACCTCACTCTCGGTTATTAAGTAGTTATTATATTTATTTATATTTGTTGTTGGTATTATTTATTATTTATTACCACGGCATAAGGGATTTCAATCTCTATTTATAGATGTGTACACTCCAGTGATAACAATGGCTTCGATGTTTTGCTCAATTGTAACTTTTTTGAAAGAAATCTCGACAATACCGGATTTTTCCTTTGTTCTTATCTCATCCACTCACTTCCCAGCCTTAGAGAGTGCACGGGCATTAACATCATCAGATATGATCTCAGTGATCCACAGGCTGGAAAAGACCTCTGTGACAGAGGAATTGCCACAGTGCAGAGCCATGTGCGTTGTAACATAAATGAAGGCCACCACATTAAAAGTGCTAGTGATATTCTATGGCGGGTTAAAGGGTGTCAGGTATCAATAATATTGTTAAAACTCAAGAGTTAGGCCAGACCTTGAAGCACACAATTTCTGGGATCCTGTCTCTAAAATTTTATAGCCTCAAGTCCGGAAGTTTGAAAGTATAGAGGGCTTATAATATGGGCCCTGGTAAACGTTTCACAACTGCACATGAGGAATGGATTTGGTAGACCTCAAGGGCCGACAGACTCATGCATAGAGCAGCCCTTAAATGTACTGCAAGAGAGACTGCTACTATTACAGCCAGGAGTTTGACAAGTGGCAGCTCCAACAGCCTCAGTCTAGGTATAGTTAATAGAAGGGGATTATTATGAAACTCAACAAAGTTCTCTGTTGTATGTTTTTGTTTTCTCTTTTTGGTCTTGACCGTGCACAAAACACAATTGTTGTATACTACTGACCGAGTAACTGACCAATAGAAACGTGTTGCTTACGTAATTCATGCATAGTGTATGAGCGCAAAAAAGATTTTGCACGGTCGTGGACCTTCCAACACAAATCTTGGCATCTTTGTTTGCTCCTTTGATGTTTGCTGGGCTTCATAACCATTCCCTGCTATTAACTATGGTCTAGGACCTCGCAATCTATTGAAGAAGAGTCCCAAGTTGTCAAAGCTACAAGAGTGTATTCCTCCTACCCTGAAGAGGGATTCACAAAAGCATAGCAGTCTTTTGCAGTCTGCAGAGACACATGGATGGGGGTAAACACCTAATGAAGTTAGAGAGAGAAACGGCATAGACAGCATCAAGATAAAATGGGTTGAAATCCCAAACGTCCTTTAGTGATCATGATCTATATGAGAAATCTCAAAGGGATGGGTCTGAAAACATCACGAAGAGGAACCCGCTTTTCTGAGAAAGTGAACACATATCCGAAAAGAACAGGACAGGACGAAAGTGTAGTGAATGAGTGCAGTAAGATGCGACTGTGTAAGACAGTAGTGGCAGGAAAATGTCCAGCAAAGAAGAGTAACTTGCTGCAGCCCAAATAGTCCAGTACTTGAGCATGTTGTTTGTTATGTACAGAAGTGGCTGACTAGCCATACACCGGGCTGATCTGAGTACGACTCCAGATGAAGCAGAAGAGATCTTGACCAGGCTTGCAGTACGAAGACAATACTACTTGCCCGCTACTTTACCATCAACCATGTAGAATATGTAATACAGTCTTGTGACCAGGGAAAACAAATCACTTATTTCACAGCACCATGGAGCTAGGGATATACACAGCAGAAAAGAAAACGATAGCCAAGAGTCACTCAAGCTTCTTGAGTGCCTAGAAAAATCAAAAAAGTTCAACTGGCCAAACCTTGCTAAACCTAAGGCACTGGTGCCGTGTATGTTGTCATGTGTGCTCGCTTGGACCCTAGGTTTCAGATGATTTCAGCTACTAGACCTTCTCGAGGCTCAAGTTTTCCTCAGAATTGCAATTTTTTTTCACACATCTTCTTACTCGCAGACATGCGATTATTTACAATGTTTTGTGCCAACATCTTTGAGGTATAACCTTTATCTGCGGTTAATTTAGTATAGGAACTTTCAGATGAAAAACGCATTTTCATAAAGCTCAATCTTACAGCTAAAGCTCAATCCTACAGTTGAAGTATTATATACAACTGTACGTGTTTACCAAGATTTACTTGCATGTCTGATGCAGAAATATGAAAATTTCAAGGCTTTTGTGAACTCGGAATAAGGGCGAACAATAACTTCAGCAAAGAATACCTCTCAAGATTGATGAGTTTGTATGCTGAGTGTAAAGTAAGCGTTGACAATAATCAATTGCAAGGTCAAGTATTTGACCTGTGATGATTGAGCAGGGTTTCTTGAGTAATCTAAAAACTAAGATATTCCGAGAAAAACTCTCATCTAATTAGTCAATGTTTTAGAATTCAAATATCACAGCCGTTCATTCCCATATTTAGTTTGTACGAATAGAATTTAGGAGTTTTGCACTGTTATTTAACCCTTGGACGGAAGCTAACTCGTACCCCACCGTGGTATAAAGGGGAAATGGATGGAACCCCCGCTGGTTTTTGTTCCGTTGACGCACAACGTACTAAACTTACATTGATTAGATAGCCCTGCGCTACAAAATCATACCATATTTGTTGGTAGTGACGTCATAATGTCAAATGACGTCATTTGACCCGCCATTGTGGATCCGCCATCTTGGATTTTATTTTTTTCTTAAAAAGTCAAGAAATAGTGAAAATTGATACAAAATCAAGCCAGAATGCTTATGAAATGCACAAATTGGTGAATTTCTGGAATTTGATGAAGAAAAGTGGAAAAAATACAGAATTCTGTCAAAAAAAAGTTGAGTTTTGGCCGAACCTACATGAAATTAGTAGTTGTTATGGAAATATAAAAAAATGATGGTCACACAATTGACATATCAAAATATCTGCGAAGGATGAAAGAACAGCAAATGAAAGTTTCAGCCCCTTAGAGTAAATCCTCTTTTCAAAATTTTGAAAATACCTTATTGGGAGGATGGCATCCACCCCCCTTGTACTTCCGAAGTTTAAGGGATATTGCTAAGAGTTTTGCATTCATTGAGCTTCCACTGCCCTAAATAATATTCAAAGACTTTGTTAATGACATTAACATACAAATAACTTTGATAAACTGATTCTATAATATCCAATATTTTTAGATTTCGCCCTTGTCTCTTTGTTAAAACTAGCCTCTTGTCATGTTGTTTGAACAGCTTTTGTTACCAAAAAATAACAGATGCCAAAAATTTTATTCTTAATTTCATCAGGCCAAGGGTGACTCTAAACTGTGATGAAATTAGCTTTGATTTAGAAAGATGATTTAAGCAATATTTGAGTCAGAATTTGAGCTCATTTGCCTTATAGCTAAATGTTGCATGACATGGTTAGCAAATGACATTCCTTGATTGGCACCTGTCACTTCAAATAACTTGAAATTCCTGGTGTGAACACAGATAGGTCTAATCTTTATTTGTGTAAAATACCAATAAAATTCAATGTATTCTGTAAGCAGGCGCGGTGTTTAAATTTGATGCTTATTTTAGTGACATTTTTGGGATTTTGCGCAAAAAACCAGGGGGTGGTCTAAATCCTAAGGGAAAAATCACACAACTGGCCCACTTTGTCTTTTAGAGTTGTTGGGTAGTACCTTCAATCTGGCAAAGTTTCATCCAAAAGGAGAGATGGCATGTATCACCCCTGCCTGGTCCTCTGGTAAACTCGGTCTTAAAAGTACAATTATAACATGCCCGCGTCCAACAAAATACTTTTGGCTGAAGATGACTTCCGCTAAGGTTGTCGCAACGTCAATCACATTATATGAACTAATCATTGGATGGTGCAATTTACCAAGAGTTTTCATTGGCTTAGCCATCTTGGTATAGGAGCATTTATACAATGCCCTACAAATATGGAAGGCACACGCTCAATAGTTTTGGGCGTTGTTATTTTTATTTTATTTCAGTTTTCTATAGTTTGGGGAATTTTTTAACAAAACAATTATTCGGCGATTACAGCCAACTCGGTGCTACCGATCACGTTGGCTATCTATCATCAAATATAAGACGCGCACGCGTGGAATAAATTTAAATAGCTCTTGTATGCTTTTTTCGCACTTACAGTGTGGAGTGTCAGACTTTTAAGAGTTGAAAACACTCCATCCGGTAAAAATGATACGGCGTTGTCTGACAACGATGTGTAACCAAATGAGAAAAATAATAAAATTGGCCGCCATGAGCGAAAACAGCTAGAAATCTCAAACAGCCTTTTTTGTATTTGTAATTTGTCCCTTCCGTTTTCTGGCTATATAATTGTTTTTGGGCTTCGACATTGATGATATAAATTAAATTTATGAGTTTGAATTACGGTAAATTTGCTTAAAATTAATTCTTCGGTTTTTTCATTGCTCGATACCATGGAAAACTCCACTTAGAAACAATGAATGAACGGATTAAGTTTCTAAAAGGAATTTATGGCTTAAAAATCGAAATATTCAAGTTACTCGCAGACAAGCAGAAAACATAATTGTCGGCGTCCTGGTAGCCATGGGGAAACGTCGATCGTACAAGAATTATATAAATTAATCGAAAGAAGCGTCACTTTTCTTTTCGCCTATTATTCTCAAGGAACGCGAGACAAAGCCGAATTTGATTTTAAGACGGCATTACAGCATTATATTGACGCCTAGTTGGGAAAAAATATTTTCTCGTATTATTTTCTTCCAACAGGACGCAAATATAGTGTGGCAGTGCCGCCTTAAAATCGTCTGTAGTTTATATTATGTGGTACGTTATGTGGTACATTTTTTTAAATTCGTCATTCGGGAAACCAACATGGAACTTGGCCAGCTACCTTCATCAAGAACAAAAAAAGGCCAATGGAAACCTTTTTCGTCAGCAAGGATACTTGTAATCTGTTTTGTTTTTTTTCCTTTTGGATTGACCACATGATTAACTTTCGCAAACATTTGCATTTAAATGAAAATAGACGCTGCTTTTGGTACATTGTAATGTTATGCAAATTTATTTCGATCGCCGGCACGTGCATATCGCACGTTTATGTCTCTCGACGGGTTAGTTTTTTCGGGCCGCGGAAGAGACTTTCACACAACATAATATAGAGTATGGGCTCTTAGAAAATTTTAGTTTCGACTTGAAATTCAGTGTACCAGTGGGCTTTTGATGGTATTGAAATTAGCTAAAATTAGCCGTTTCGCTCACGAGCTTCGATGAAAGTACTTGTATCGGCCAAAAATAATATTATACTTGGAGCTTATGGTAATCAAATTAATGCTTTAGAAACAGCAAGACATGCACTATGAGCTACCCAAAGTATATTGATAGATATCATCGCGTTGATCTGTACGAGCGAAAACAAAACGCACAATTTTCGGCCATTTTCGCACGCTTTCCACCTGAAAGATGCTGCTTCAGTAATAGCAAAGCCGCTGACCTACATTATCAATTTATCACTTAGATCTGGAACTGTTCCGGCTGAATGGAAAGAAGCCAAAGTATTACCACTCTTTAAGTCTGGCTCCTCAACTGAGATAGGCAATTACAGACCAATATCACTTCTTCCCATCCTATCAAAGATCTTAGAGAAAGTGGTGTATAGTCAACTGGTGTCCTATCTAGAAAGTAATAACCTCCTTCCTGATAATCAATTTGGTTTTCGTTCTAAACGCTCTACTGAACTGGCTGTTACATACTTCACAAACATAATAAGGAAAGAAGCTGATAATGGCAAGGTATCGGGAGCAGTTTTTATTGATCTGTCTAAAGCTTTTGATACCATTAGTCATTCAGGCCTACTAAACAAACTGCCCTTTTATGGGATTTGTGACAATGAGCTGAAGTGGTTCGCAGATTACCAGTTTTTACGAAAGCAGACTGTGCAATACAACGGTGTTCTTTCAGAACCCAATCCCAATTTTACCGGGGTTCCACAAGGAAGCATTCTTGGGCCGTTGCTGTTCAATATATATTTTGCTGATGTTCACAAACCTCTTCAATCATCCAGAATCATCACGTATGCCGACGACACGGTAATCTTTACTTCTTCAAGCAATTTTGATGTTATCGAAAGGAATCTAAATGATGACATAAACAATCTGGCAACTTGGTTTCGCAAGAATGAACTGATCACAAATCTCAAAAAAGGGAAGTCAGAGGCGATGATCTTCGGAACTGCACAAAGGTTGAGTCGTCTCCAAGGTAAATAGCTCAATCTGACGGTAAATGGATTACCTATAAACAGCACAACAACCTACAAGTACTTTGGGTGTCCATTTAGATCCTACATTGAGTTTTGAAACCCATTTCAACAAAACCTACAAGAAAGCGGCCGGGAGAGTCACTCTACTGCGGAAAATTCATTCTTCCATTACTTGTGCAGCTGCAGAAAGCATTTACAGGGCTATGATTATGCCTGTTTTTACCTATTGTAGTCTAATCACACTAAGCTATTCAAATACGCGCAGGCAACTAATTCGCAACCTCGAACATCGTGGACTAAGCTGCATTTCCTCAGGACTGCAAAACAAGACTGACATTCGTATTCCATCAGTTGACAGTTATTTGAAAAAAAAAGTCTGTCTCTATGTTTTTGATTGTCTAATTCGAAATGTATGTACGCCTTTTAAGAACTATTTTACAAGGGTAAGTCACAATGTCAACACAAGAAATAGATTTTCCTCGATCGAACTGCCGAAAACGAACTTGGAGTTTGGCCGTCGGAGTTTTTCGTTTTTAGGGGCTTCAATTTTTAACAGTTTACCGGCGGACATAAGAACTCTGAACTCTAGGCTTTTATTTAGGCAAAAGGCCAACGAACATTTTTATTTGTAATTATTAATCGTGAGTTTTTATATGTTTTCCAAGTACATAGTTTTGCCTTTTTAACATTTTAAATTTTTTAAATTTTTAAATTTTTAAATCTTACAGAACCCCTTTGATAACAGTACTTTACAGTACTGATGGGTTAATCCTGTCTAAAGATTCGTTTATTATTATTATTATTATTATTATTATTTTTCGGCCATTTTCGGTGGTGTCAGGAAGTTAAAATTGCGAATTTCGAGCTTTCCTCGATTTCGAAAAAACTAAAGGGGTTCAGGACCTTTGAATGGTATTTTCGAAAACAACTCACTATAGAGGTTATTTGGGCAAAATATAAAGAAATCCGAAATTTCGCGACTGTCATCTCATTTTCGGTATTTACAGGAATTGGCTCTTAAATTTGAAAAATGAGAAAAATATGCAAATGACATGACTGATGACGTCATACACTCAACACAATATTATATGAAGTATATAAATAGAGCTAGCTTGGCCAATGTGAAGCACAGACCACTGAAACTTGGTAGGCTAATAGTTCTACAGGAGAGACAGGTACGACCATAAAAGGTTTTGTTGCCATGATAACTCATTCTTTTCCAGTCCCCACTTACTTGACACTAAACAAGGCCACTAATTTGAGCTAACATATTTATATGCTTGCTGGATCATGCATATGAAGCACCATTAGCATATACCAAAATCGAATGCCAAAGTTGGTTAGAAAAGCCTTTAATATTGGGGAGGTCTGCAACCTAGTATGTTGCTGTGGTAACAAAACTGTTAAGAGTAAAACTGTTAAACTTGTATTGTGGAGCACATTTAGTGGAATGTTCCTGCAAAGAATCAAACATTTCTGAATCAAATTGGCTGAGATATCTTTCTTCGTCATATTTGATCAAAACTTGGTTGAATGTATGACCTTATCACTTGACTAATTTGCATATTTTGAAAACTTCAATATTTCTGCAACAAAAAGAGATCTTTGAAAATAGTAAAAAGCATTTTTCTTCTAATACAGACTACTTGTTTATGTTTAAAATGGCTTAGATAGGAAACATGTGATTTTGGTCATAGTACCGCTTTATGGAAATAGCGATTTCCAAGATGGCGGATCCCAGATAGCGGGTCAAATGATGTCTTTTGACGTCATATGACCTCATAACCGACGAAAATGGTATCATCTTGTAGAGTAAGCTCAGGCCTATCTTATCAATGTAAATGTACTTCGTTGTGCCTTAAGAGAACGAAAACCGAGGGGAGGGTTTCCATCAATCCCCCCCTTTGTACGACGGTTGGGGTATGAGCTAGCTTTTACGCCCAAGGGCTAAATTAAGGTTATTCCCCAGTATTGCATAGCGCATCCCTACTGCGCATAATTTCACGCGTGATTAGCGCGCGCGCATTAAAAAATGGCGCCTTTTTCTTTACAGCTGGACCTCGCCATAGAGGTATATCGTCATTTTCTGGCAAACGAGTATGGTAACCTATCATTTTTTTCTGTTGTTTGCAATTAAGTAACACATTTCTCTGTGTAGAATAGGTATGGACCAATTCTCAATGTAGAACAAAAAGCAATAGTCGGAAACGTGAATTTAGCAAGCAATCGTGACTACAATCATGACGCTATTATAAGGATTTCTATTGGTATAAACAAGGTGCTGTTGCTCCTAAACGAAAATGGAGACCCCTCATTTTTATTTCCAAATTTAAGCTCCTATAATATAAACAATCAATAGGCAAAGTTTCACAAAAATCTCAGTGCAGGTTCTATTTCAGTGAAATGACGTTAAGTTATTCTTCTCCCTGCCTGTCATCTTTATGTTCCCCTTATGGGATGGGAAGAAATGTTTGATGTTAAGATTATTGCCAACCTTACAGCATTTTATTGATCTCTCATTTTGCTTACAGCATTTGCAGTATCGTCAGGTTGGCAAACACTCCGTCAGGGAGAATTGTAATATAATTGTCACTCAAAAACCTGTTAAAAGTATGAGACAATACTCAATTAAAACATTAAGCTGTACGTTCGAGATTTAATTACGAGAACAACTCTAACTTTTGGGATAAACGATGGTTGTATGTTTCTAGGAATTGAATTAAATGGGCCCTCTGTAGTTTCGCATATTGGTTAGTACGCTGGACTGTATTCTGGATCGAGCGGTTCGGTGGGCAGGTTTTTTTTTTCGGTAAAACCAGTTTACTCTGAAAGTATCCGGGGCTGCAAAGACGCATTTAAACTAGACAATATTTATTTCAAGTTGTCGCCCATTATTTTGATACAATAATATTTCCCTGTGAAACTGTCTGAAATGGCCTTTTTGTGACTTCAAGCTCCTGAAACTGACGATAACCTCCGGCCTCATTCTTATGGCACCACCAGAAGAAAATTCAGGAAACGGAGTCTGTGTTAACGTTGTCTAACACCAAGTATACCTGATGTTTCCCTGGATGTGTGAAAAATGCCCTAATTAGGTGTGTTGGCCTCGTGGTTGGTGCGTTCGCCCCTGGATCAAGCGATCGGGGTTCGACTCCTAGCCAGGGACATTGTGTTTTGTTCTTGGGAAAGACATTTCCCGGCTCTCACGGTGCCTCTCTCCGCCCAAGTGTATAAAAGGGAACCGGCAAAATCAATGGTGAGGGGTAACCCGGCGATGGACTGGAATTGAATCCAGGAGGAGTAGAAATACTCCTAATCGCTTCATTCCACTGAAACCGGAGATAAGCGCCAAGCTGATGGGCCACTTGGCTCGCACGTAAATGAAGGTTACGATCCTTTTGTTGTCAGCAAAGTAAAGTCGTTTTCTTTCAAGTGCATTTGACCGGAAATAAGCTCCGACCTGATGGGCCACTTGTTACCAGAACTGTACTTTTCACTAACTTAACAAGAAACTTACTCAAACAGAACAATTGGTTCCAACGTGCCATACTTATCACCATCGACCAACAAAATACTTTTGGCTGAAGATGACTTCCGCTAAGGTTGTCGCAACGTCAATCATATTATATGAACTAATCATTGGATGGTGCAATTTACCAAGAGTTTTCATTGGCTTAGCCAATGGTATAGGAGCATTTGGTGTAGGAGCATTTATACAATGCCTTACAAATATGGAAGGCACACGCCCAATAGTTTTGGGCGTTGTTATTTTTATTTTATTTCAGTTTTCTATAGTCATCTCGGTGCTACCGACCTCGTTGGCTATCTATCATCAAATATAAGACGCGCACGCGTGGAATAAATTTAAATAGCTCTTGTATGCTTTTTTCGCACTTACAGTGTGGAGTGTCAGACTTTTAAGAGTTGAAAACACTCCATCCGGTAAAAATTATATAGCGTTGTCTGACAACGATGTGTAACAAAATGAGAAAAATAATATAATTGGCCGCCATAAGCGAAAACAGCTAGAAATCTCAAACAGCCTTTTTTGTATTTGTAATTTGTCCCTTGCCGTTTTCTGGCTATATAATTGTTTTTGGGCTTCGACATTGATGATATAAATTAAATTTATGAGTTTGAATTACGGTAAATTTGCTTAAAATTAATTCTTCGGTTTTTTCATTGCTCGATACCATGGAAAACTCCACTTAGAAACAATGAATGAACGGATTAAGTTTCTAAAAGGAATTTACGGCTTAAAAATCGAAATATTCAAGTTACTCGCAGACAAGCAGAAAACATAATTGTCGGCGTCCTGGTAGCCATGGGAAAACGCCGATCGTACAAGAATTATATAAATTAATCGAAAGAAGCGTCACTTTTCTTTTCGCCTATTATTCTCAAGGAACGCGAGACAAAGCCGAATTTGATTTTAAGACGGCATTACAGCATTATATTGACGCCTAGTTGGGAAAAAATATTTTCTCGTATTATTTTCTTCCAACAGGACGCAAATATAGTGTGGCAGTGCCGCTTTAAAATCGTCTGTAGTTTATATTATGTGGTACGTTATGTGGTACATTTTTTTAAATTCGTCATTCGGGAAACCAACATGGAACTTGGCCAGCTACCTTCATCAAGAACAAAAAAAGGCCAATGGAAACCTTTTTCGTCAGCAAGGATACTTGTAATCTGTTTTGTTTTTTTTTCCTTTTGGATTGACCACATGGTTAACTTTCGCAAACATTTGCATTTAAATGAAAATAGACGCTGCTTTTGGTACATTGGAATGTTATGCAAATTTATTTCGATCGCCGGCACGTGCATATCGCACATTTATGTCTCTTGCGGGTTAGTTTTTTCGGGCCGCGGAAGAGACTTTCACACAACATAATATAGAGTATGGGCTCTTAGAAAATTTTAGTTTCGACTTGAAATTCAGTGTACCAGTGGGCTTTTGATGGTATTGAAATTAGCTAAAATTAGCCGTTTCGCTCACGAGCTTCGATGTAGGTACTTTTATCGGACCTAAATATTATTACACTTGGAGCTTATGGTAATCAAATTAATGCTTTAGAAACAGCAAGACATGCACTATAAGCTACCCAAAGTATATTGATAGATATCATCGCGTTGATCTGTACGAGCGAAAACAAAACGCGCAATTTTCGGCCATTTTCGGCGGTGTCAGGAAGTTAAAATTGCGAATTTCGAGCTTTCCTTGATTACGAGAAAACTAAAGGGGTTCAGGACCTTTGAATGGTATTTTCGAAAACAACTCACTATAGAGGTTATTTGGGCAAAATATAAAGAAATCCGAAATTTTGCGACTGTCATCTCATTTTCGGTATTTACAGGAATTGGCTCTTAAATTTGAAAAATGAGAAAAATATGCAAATGACATGACTGATGACGTCATACACTCAACACAATATTATATGAAGTATATAAATAGAGCTAGCTTGGCCAATGTGAAGCACAGACCACTGAAACTTGGTAGGCTAATAGTTCTACAGGAGAGACAGGTACGACCATAAAAGGTTTTGTTGCCATGATAACTCATTCTTTTCCAGTCCCCACTTACTTGACACTAAACAAGGCCACTAATTTGAGCTAACATATTTATATGCTTGCTGGATCATGCATATGAAGCACCATCGGCATATATCAAAATCGAATGGCAAAGTTGGTTAAAAAGCCTTTAATATTGGGGAGGTCTGCAACCCAGTATATTGCCATGGTAACAAAACTGTTAAGAGTAAAACTGTTAAACTTGTATTTTGGAGCACATTTAGTGGAATGTTCCTGCAAAGAATCAAACATTTCTGATACAAATTGGCTGAGATATCTTTCTTCGTCATATTTGATCAAAACTTGGTTGAATGTATGACCTTATCACTTGACTGATTTGCATATTTTGAAAACTTCAATATTTCTGCAACAAAAAGAGATCTTTGAAAATAGTAAAAAGCATTTTTCTTCTAATACAGACTACTTGTTTATGTTTAAAAATGGCTTAGATAGGAAACATGTGATTTTCGTCATAGTACCGGATCCGAGATAGCGGGTCAAATGATGTTTCGAAGCTTTATTCACTCAGCTAACGGTAGAAGACTAAACTAACGATTCGAAATACAGAAATTTACATATCGTAACATCCTTCCCTCAAAAGAAAAAAAAAAAGAGAAAAAACAGGAAAAAAAAAATCAGTTCTTCTATACGCTAACAGTTCTTACAATTTCACTTGTTAGACCTTAAGAGTTACAAGATCTGTATAACGACTAGGCGGTTTGACCAGTCTCCCACTTCTTGTACGGACTTGGCTTTCACACCCCGTAGGTGACACTTGTTGTCTCAAGGGCTGATCTTTGATGGCTCGATCTTGGTCTACTGAAGTGGCCGATAAGGGCTGATCCTTATTGGACTCAGTGGTGGTCGTGGACTGATTAACTTTCGTCGTTGCCACTGGCTTCAGGGTTGGCTGTTCATTGGCGAGGTGATCCTTAACTTTAAAGTCATGGTAGTTTGAAGGCGTTGACCATTCCTCAGCTGGAACACTATCAGCCTCTGTAGAACGTTTCAGGTGTCTCCGATTCCTGATATAGAACTGACCATTTGACTCCACTACATACGATCTTCTGCCCAGTGGCTCCAGCACTTTCGCTTTCCTCCATGTTTTCTCGTTCAGCCGAAAGGGTTGCATCCGAACAACGTTATCTTTCTGAAGGCCCTGTAGGTCGTTTGCTGATCTGTCATGATAGAACTTCTGCTTCATCTTTCTCAGCTTGTCTTTTTCTAGAGTGTCTTCAGCCACGCTAGGTTTCAGCAAGTTGCTAGAAGTAGGAAGGTTTGTTTTTGTTCTCCTGCTTAACAGACGCTGGGCAGGGCTGCTACCAAATCCTTCCTGTGGGGTGTTACGATGAGCCACCAGCGCCAGGTAAGGGTCACTTTTGGACGCTGCAGTTCTTTTGAGGATCTTCTTTGCTTCCCTGACAGCAGACTCAGCTTTACCATTAGACTGATGGTGGTAGGGACTTGTTGTCACGTGATTGAAATCGTACTCCTTGGGGAAGTTTTTGAACTCTCGACTTGTGTACTGCGAACCACTGTTCCACACAACTTCATTTGGAATCCCATATCGTGCCATATGTGACTTCAGTTTCCTGATGACAGTGGAAACCTTCAGGTCATACAACCTGTCGATCTCAAAGAAACCGGAGAAATAATCTACGGTCACCATGTAACTCTTGCGGTCTAAGTCGAACAGGTCGGTGGAAATTTTGGCCCAAGGGCGATCTGGAACGTCATGACTGATGAGCGTCTCCTTCTGCTGTCTTGTGCTGTAGGACGCACACGTTTCGCACTTTGAGGTGAAATTTTTTATATCACTCTTCATATTGGGCCAATAAATTGTTTCTCTGGCGCGCCTCAGCGTCGATTCTATTCCTTGATGGCTGGAGTGCAATGTCTGAAGCATGCGCTTTCGAAGGGTCTTAGGGACCACGAGCCTGTCTCCTCTGAAGAGTAGACCATCCTGAATTACTAATTCATCACGGATATCATAGTATATATATCGCCACTGTTGGAGGTAGCTCTTTCTTTTCTGCTGGCTACCCAGACTGCACTATGGCCTTCACAGCTTCCAAAACTTCATCGTTCTTAGTCTCTACGCGGAACATTTCTGCTTCGTGCTCGCTCACCAGCAAGTGGTTTATTTCTTGAACGTCTTGCTCGACTTCCAGTCCCTCTTCAAAGGCAGATCTTGCAAACAGGACATGTTCTCTCTGATCTTGAGTTGCCTCTGCCAACTTGGGGTAGTGCCGACTCAAGGTGTCTGCGAGATGCAGCTCACTTCCTTTCTTGTATCGCGTCCAGATCATAATGTTGCAGCCTCAAGATCATCCTCTGTAATCTCTTAGGAGCAGAGACCAGCGGCTTGGCAAGAATCGTTTCTAGGGGCTTATGGTCTGACACGACAATTACCGATCTCCCATACATATACTGGTGAAACCTCTCTGTTGAGAACACAATTGGAAGGAGCTCTTTTACTATTTGGGCGTAGTTCCTCTCACCTGCAGTCAGGGCTCTGCTTGCGTATGCCAGCGGCCTTCCATCTTGAAGTAATGCGGCTCCCAGGCCCCCTTCGCTTCCATCACACTGAATGGCTAGGTCCTTCTCTCGCTCATAGTACTTGAGCAGTGGTGGGGCTGCCACCATCTCTTTGATCCTGCTGAATGCTCTATCATGGATCTCGTCCCATAAAAATTCTTTTCCCTTCTTGGTGAGCTGTCCGAGAGGCTGTGAGACCTCGGATAATCTCAGCAGGAACTTTGCTAGATAACCCACGGTGCCCATAATCCGCTGAACACCAGTGTCATCAGTCGGCCTCTCCATCCTTAGTACTGCTTCAACCTTGGACGGGTCTGCCTTTATTCCCTCTGAGGTCAAGAGATGTCCGATGTAGGGTACCTCTATTTGCTTAAAAGCGACTTTTTGCTTATTTAGCTTAATGTTACGTTCTTGGCATCGCCTCAACAGCTTCTTAATTTTGAGGTCATGATCTGCTATCGCATCCTTCATAGTGTCTCCAGTGCCTGCTACAAGGATGTCATCTGCTATTGCATATACTCCGTCAAGACCTTCAACAGTTTCATGTAAACGGAGCTGAAATCCCGAAGGGCATACGATTCCATTTGTATCTGCCAAAGGGTGTGGCGAAGGTCGTAAGCAGTGAACTCTCTTCTGTAAGCTTTATTTGCCAATGACCATCCTTGCAGTCGACTTTATCAAAGATTTTGGCCTTGCCCAACTCCGGCAGTATGTCTTCAATGACTGGCATAGGGAAATGGCATCTCTTTAACGCTTTGTTCAAGGGCTTAGGGTCCAGGCAAAGGCGAAGGTTACCGTTAGCTTCCCTTGCGATCACCACGGAATTTACCCATTCAGTCGGCCTCTTAACTTTCTCGATAACACCTCTAGCTTCCAGATCGTCAAGATATTCTTTAAGCGGGGTTCTTAAAGCTTCAGGCACTCTTCTTAATGGTTGTTGGACTGGTTTAACCGTTTCGTCAACTTCAAGTCGCAATGGAGTTCCCAGATTGCCAAGGCCATCAAAAACAACTTCGTACTGGGAGCACACGTGTTCCAGGGTAAGTCCTTCGAACTGTCGGCTACTTGTCAGGTTCACATCCACATTTGCTGTAGAAGCGCACTCTGCAGGTTCGGAACACGGCTTGATCTTATCATTTCTGATTGTAATTAACTGCATTTGCTGGGCGGTTTTAATCCCGATCAGATTGACACAGTGTTCATCCTCTACAATGGTAAAGTTAACTTTGTATTTCCTTTTATCCCTGGAATTCGTCAGTTGTACCTTGCACTTTTCAAGCTGCCTGAGCGTAGAGGCGTTGTACATTTTTAGGAATTGATTTGCGGGCGTGATCATATTAGCATACTTCGTTCCTTTGATGGAGCTTAGCTTGAGTATATCACACGTTGCTCCGGTGTCGATTTGGAAATTAATTTCGGGTCCTCCCTTTAATTTCATAGCCGCAGTAATCTTTGATGGGATGTTGCTCTGTATCGCGTGCGCCGAGTCGACTTCTGGAGTTAATTGAATCGTAAACAGTGATTCACCAGAGTCACTGGAAGGGACTGAGACTGTGTTGAGCGGTTTTTTCCTTCGTCCACGCTGCTTGCACACTCTAGCGAAGTGATTACTCTTTCCGCACTTTCCATAAGTCTTTCCATAGGCCGGACATTTTTCCCTCTTGAGCACGTGATTTCCTCCACAGTACTTGCATTTTTTGGCACCCTTTGCCTCTTGGGTCTTCCGGTAATCTTGGTTTTCTTTCGTTGCGATGTTTCAAAGCGTGTATTTCATTCGGATCCGTAGCTGTGGCGAGAACCTTTAAATGCTGTGCAGTTGTTTCTCCGCTTTTGCAGATGTCGATTGCTTTTTCTAGAGTGAGTTGTCTTTCTTGCAACAGCTTCTTTCTCAAGGCAGGTTCTTTAACGCCGAACACTATTCTATCACGTATAAGTGAATCATGTAAACACTAACAAAAATTACACGATTTCGCAAGTGTTCTAAGTGCCGATACATAGTGATCGATACTTTCATCCTCTTTCTGTGATCTGGAGTTAAATAAATACCGCTCGAAGGTCTCATTGGTTTGTCCGATGCAATATTCCTCGAATTTTTGAACAACAGAGTCGAGTACTTTCGAACTTTCGGGCGGGTTGAATGTCATACCCTCATAAATTTCAAGAGCTTCTTCGCCGATCGCAGAAAGAAAAGTTGCAGTCTTATATTCTTCGTCGAACTGCTGGAGCCTCACAACTACGGCGTAATTATCCCAGGCTCTTTTAAATTTTTTCCAGTTAGCGGCAACGTTGGCAAGATTTAACGGTTTCGGTATTGGTATTCCACTCGGCAAAGAAGACATTTGCTGCATTTGTGCACTTCCAACGGACGTTGTATTAGTTGTATTTGTCGCCGTAGTTCCCTCGTCGCCTGACATCTTGTAGTTGCGCGGCGATTTTTTATCCTGACACCACGTTTCGAAGCTTTATTCACTCAGCTAACGGTAGAAGACTAAACTAACGATTCAAAATACATAATTTATATGTACGGCAGAAAGTCCGCTGATAATTACAGCTACAGAAATTCACATATCGTAACAAATGATGTCCTTTGACGTCATATGACGTCATAACCGACGAAAATGGTCAGGCCTATCTTATCAATGTAAATGTACTTCGTTGTGCATTAACAGAACGAAAACCGAGGGGAGGGTTTCCATCAACCCCCCCTTGTACCAAGGTTGGGGTATGAGCTAGCTTTTACGCCCAAGGGCTAAATTAAGGTTATTCTCCAATATTGCATGACGCATCCCTACTGCGCATAATTTCACGCGTAATGAGCGCGCGAGCATTAAAAAATGGCGGCGGCTTTTTCTTTACAGCTGGACCTCGCCATAGAGGTAAATCGTCATTTTCTTGCAAACGCGTATGGTAACCTATCATTTTTTTTCTGTTGTTTTGAATTGAGTAACAAATTTCTCTGTGGAAAATAAATATGGACCAATTCTCAGTGTAGAACAAAAAGCAATAGTCGGAAACGTGAATTTAGCAAGCAATCGTGACTACAATCATGGCGCTATTATAAGGATTTCTATTGGTATAAACAAGGTGCTGTTGCTCCTAAACGAAAATGGAGACCCCTCATTTTTATTTCCAAATTTAAGCTCCTATAATATAAACAATCAATAGGCAAAGTTTCACAAAAATCTCAGTGCAGGTTCTATTTCAGTGAAATGACGTTAAGTTATTCTTCTCCCTGCCTGTCATCTTTATGTTCCCCTTATGGGATGGGAAGAAATGTTTGATGTTAAGATTATTGCCAACCTTACAGCATTTTATTGATCTCTCATTTTGCTTACAGCATTTGCAGTATCGTCAGGTTGGCAAACACTCCGTCAGGGAGAATTGTAATATAATTGTCACTCAAAAACCTGTTAAAAGTATGAGACAATACTCAATTAAAACATTAAGCTGTACGTTCGAGATTTAATTACGAGAACAACTCTAACTTTTGGGATAAACGATGGTTGTATGTTTCTAGGAATTGAATTAAATGGGCCCTCTGTAGTTTCGCATATTGGTTAGTACGCTGGACTGTATTCTGGATCGAGCGGTTCGGTGGGCAGGTTTTTGTTTTTTTTGGTAAAACCAGTTTACTTTGAAAGTATCCGGGGCTGCAAAAACGCATTTAAACTAGACAATATTTATTTCAAGTTGTCGCCCATTATTTTGATACAATAATATTTCCCTGTGAAACTGTCTGAAATGGCCTTTTTGTGACTTCAAGCTCCTGAAACTGACGATAACCTCCGGCCTCATTCTTATGGCACCACCAGAAGAAAATTCAGGAAACGGAGTCTGTGTTAACGTTGTCTAACACCAAGTATACCTGATGTTTCCCTGGATGTGTGAAAAATGCCCTAATTAGGTGTGTTGGCCTCGTGGTTGGTGCGTTCGCCCCTGGATCAAGCGATCGGGGTTCGACTCCTAGCCAGGGACATTGTGTTTTGTTCTTGGGAAAGACATTTCCCGGCTCTCACGGTGCCTCTCTCCGCCCAAGTGTATAAAAGGGAACCGGCAAAATCAATGGTGAGGGATAACCCGGCGATGGACTGGAATTGAATCCAGGAGGAGTAGAAATACTCCTAATCGCTTCATTCCACTGAAACCGGAGATAAGCGCCGGGCTGATGGGCCACTTGGCTCGCTCGTAAATGAAGGTTACGATCCTTTTGTTGTCAGCAAAGTAAAGTCTTTTTCTTATAAATGCATTTGTCACTTTTTGTTCACGTTATGAAAAATACTTTGTTCATAAGATTGCGGTGTTCCTATCATCTGCCGAGAGGCGCTAGGTTCAGCAGCTTTTCAGATTCAGTCATTTAATGCATCGTACGTTTTGAGGCATTCAACAGAACGTGTATTGGTTGGGGTCGAGAAATATTCATCAGTGATATTTATCACTACAGATGTGTATAGAGGCAGCTAGAGAGAAATGCTCTTACTAGCTCATCACTGAGAGAATGAACTTAACAAACATAGAGTTGGCCTGGATTCTGCCTCATGTTCAATCTACAGTACAATTAACTTACTTTTAAAGGAGCTACGTCAGGGTTTCCCCATGTTTAGGAAACGTTTAGCCAACATTTTTTAAGCTTGCCGTTTGTAATCCGTTTTAGTCTTCTCCATCCTTAACGTACATGTACCATCCTTGTTCCTTTATGGTTTAGTACTATCTCTTTGGTGTTTCTCTATTCTAGTAATCTACTATTTCAAGGTTTTCTATTATGTGGCCAAAATAACTCAAAGTACCGTGACTGAGCTCCTTGAACTATTACTTTAAGAAACTGGTATACCAACGCAGATGTCTGGAGATATATGGCACTAATGACTTATTCATGACAATAAAACCAACGAGCGAACCTCAAACTGTAGGATCTAATTTCAATAGACGGATTGAAAGTTGCCAGAACTCTGCTTTTAACTAAGTTAACAGGAAACTTGCTTAAACAGAACAATTTATTCCAACGTGCCATACTTTTGGTTTAAGATGACTTGCGCTCACTTTGTCACCGTCACCAAAAAAACAACTCTAGGACAGCCCTCTCCAGGGAAATCACATTATATGAACTAATCATTGGATAGTACAATTCACTGAGAGTTTTTATTGGCTTTGCCATCATGGTATAGGAACATTTATACCATGCTCTACAAATATGGAAGGTATACGCGCAATAGTTTTGGGCGTTGTTAGTTTTGTTTTATTTAGTTTTCTATAGTTTAGGGGATTTTTTAATTAAATTGTTATTCGGTTATTGCAGCCAACTTGGCGCCGCCAGCCCCGTTGGCGATCTATCATCAAATATCAAACGCGCGCGCGTGGAATAAATGTCAAATAGCCCTTGTATGCTTTTTTTCGTACTTACAGGTCTGTCAGACGTTTAAGAGTTGAAAACACTCCATCCGGTAAAAATGATATAGCGTTGTCAGACAACCATACAAAGCAAAATGAGAACAATAATAAAATAGGCCGCCAGAAGCGAGAACAGGTAGAATTCTCAGAGAGCCTTTTTTTGTATCAGTAATTTATCCCATGCCGTCTTCTGGGTATATAACTTTTTCTCGTGCTTCGACTTGCTTGGTAAATTTGATCAGATTAATTAAACTTATGAGTTTGAATAACGATAAATTTACTTTAAAATAATTCTTCGGCTTTTTCGTTGTTGGATACCTTGCAGAACTCCACTCAGAAACAATGAATGAATGTAATAAGGTTCTGAAAGGAATTTACGGCTTAAAGATCGAAATATTCAAGCTACTCGCAGACAAGCAGAAAACATAATTGTCGGCGTCCTGGTATCCATGGCAAACCTTTGATCGCACTAGAATTATGTAAGTTAATCAAAAGAAGTGTCACTTTTCTTTTCACTTATTATTCTCAAGGAACGCGAGACAAAGCCGAATTTGATTTTAAGACAGCATTACAGCAGTTTCGTTCATCTACAAAAAACTTATCAAAGGCAAAGGCCTACTCCCGAGTAAGAGCCACACAAATGGCTGCAGGATCGTGATAATTTACACGACGAAAACGTTTCAATTGGGATCTTGGTTATCGTATGGCTCCAAAATGCACCAGTAGCACCAAGCTAATTGACTTCCAGTATAAATTTCTGCACAGAAGTATATCTACAAACAATTTCTATTTAGAAATTTCTCTTTTCATGTTACATCCTCCTTTTGGAAAAACTTTCAGGTGGTTCTAAACCCTATGTAAAATTTTATTTAAACTTTGCCAAAACTTGCGTCTTATTATGCTTATCAAAATTTAACAGTATGAAAAAATTTCATTGTGTCGTTTTTGAATTATAATCCCCTAAAGCAGTTTAAGGGTGTTTCTAGGAGGTCATACTGTTGCTTTGGTAACCTATTGTGTCACGAAAATTGCAACAACATGTTTACCAATCACTGGGCAGTTTTGTGATACCATGATTGTAGAAGCTAGGGAAAAAGGGTGGTTACAACGGCCCATCAAAATGTAAGTGCTGTAAACTGTTTTGAGCAACCTTAAATCATGATGAAGGAATTTTTACCGTGGATAAATAAAGTTGCCAACTCAAATGAACGCAACCTATAAGTTTTTTCAAATTTTTAAAAAGATGTTTCACTCTAAGGGGCTGAAACTTTCAGTAGCTTTTTATACATCATCTGTAGAAATGTTGAAATGTCAACTTTGTGTCTATCATTTTTGACTTTGCCTTGGGAACCGCAAATTTGATGTACGTTTGGCCAAAAATCAACGTTTTCGACATAATCGAGCATTTTTTCCAGTTTTCTACATCAAATTGCAGAAATTCACGAATTGTATATTTCGTCACCATTCTGGCTTGGTTTTGCATTCATTTCCGTTATTTCTTGACGGTTTAAGAAAATAGCAATTTTCAAGATGGCAGGTCCAAGATGGCGGGTCCAAGATAATGGGTCAAATGACGCAATTTGACGTCATATGACGTCAAAACCGACGAAAATGGTATCATTTTGTAGAGTAAGCTCAGGGCTATCTCTTCAATGTAAATGTATTTCGCTGTGCACTAAGGGTGGGAAAACCGAGGGCAGGGGCTCCATCAACCCCGCCCCCCTTGTACCACGGTTGGGGTATGAGTTAGCTTGTACGTCCAAAGGCCAAATTAAGTTATTCTTCTGCCTGCCTTTCAATTTTATGCTCCCATTATGAGATGGGAAGAAATGTTTGCTTTTCAGGATATTGCCAATCTTACAGCATTTTATTATTCTCGCATATTACTTACAGGCGTTGCAGTCTCGTCAGGTTGGCAAACACTCCGTCAGGTAGATCTGTAATATCATTGTTACTCAAATCCCTGTTAAAAGTATCAGACAATACTCAATTAAAACAGCAAGCTGTACATTCGAGATTTAATTACGAGAACAACTCGCACTTTTGGGATAAACGATAGTTGTCTGTTTGTGGAAAACGAATTAAATGGGACCTCTGTAGTTTTGCATATTGGTCAGTGCGCTGGACTGCATTCTGGATCGAGTGGTTTGGTGGGCAGGGAATGTTTTGGTAAAACCAGTTTACTCATAAAGTATCCGTCCGGGACTGCAAAGACGCTGTTACACTAGACAATATTTATTTCAAGTTGTCACCAAATATTTTGATACAATAACATTTCCCAGTGAAACTGTGTCTGAAATGGCCATTTCGTGGCTTTAAGCTCCTGAAACTGACGATAACCTCCGGCCTGACTCTCACGGCGCCACCAAAAGAAAATTCAGAAACAGGAGTCTATGTGTTGACGTTGTCCAACACCAAGCATACCTGATGTTTCCCGGGATGTGTGAAAAGGGCTCTGATTAGGTGTGCTGGCCTCGTGGTTGGCTCGCTCACCTCTGGATCAAGCAGTCCGGGTTTGATTCTTAGCCAGGGACATTGTGTTTTGTTCTTGGGAAAGACATTTCCCAGCTCTCACGGTGCCTTTCTCCACCCAGGTGTATAAATGGTTGGGGGTAACCCCGCGATGGAATGGAATCGCATCCAGGAGGAGTAGATATACTTCTAATCGCTCCATTCCACTGAAACCGGAGATAAGCGCCGGCCTGATGGGCCACTCGGCTCGCATGCGGACTTTACCTATACTCACTAGCCGATTGATTATTTGCGGCTTAAAATGTAAATGAAGGTTCTGATCCTTTTGTTACCAGCAAAGCAAAGTCGTTTCTTTCAAGTGCATTTGTTTCTTTTTGTTCATGTCTTAAAAAATACGTAGTTAGTAAGATGTCGGTGTTCCTATTATCTGCCCACAGGCGCTTGGTTCACCAGCTTTCCAGAGTCAGTCATTTATTGCATCGTACATACATACATACATACATACACGCATACATACATACATACATACATACATACATACATACATACATACATACATACATACATACATACTTTATTTGGTCTCGCAGGTTAAAAAGATCTGGCAGCCGTTGCGTTACTAATTTACAATAATTACATCTAATAAAAAAAAAATAAATAAATAAAAACAAAAGAAAATAAAAAGACCAAATATGTACAATGTGTGAATAATGAAAATAAAAATTAAAACTAGGTTGGGTTTAATAAATGTACTTTAGTGGTTTCAATAATAATAAAAGTGATCTGATTTATTTGTAATCAGTGAACTCTCCTTTTCGAAGGTGAAATTGTTAATAAATTTGGAGAATTGCTTCAAACGATTTTTAAACGAAGTGACATTATCATAGTCTTTAACGCTGCTGGGAATTGAGTTCCAGATCATAGTTCCTCTGTGTCGAAGAGAAAGTCTGCCTATTTCCGTTTTGGGTCTGTCCAGTACCAGTTGTTTTGATCGTCGAGAGTTATACATTGTTGCTTTCACAGAAAACAATTCAGTTATTTGTGCTGGGCCAGCTTGGTAAAAGGCTCGGTGGACGTGTTTTAGTATAGCTTTTTTGTACATGTATGATCGATAATGGAAGCCAGTTGGCTTTTTGTAAGATGTTGGTGTTATCTCGGTCACGTGGTAGGTCATGAATAAGCCTGGCTGCTTTTGTGTGGATCTCCTCTAATTTATTAAATAGCGGTGCAGTGCATCTACCCCATACTGGAATGCAATAGGTGACTCCCGGTACAATTGTTTTGACGTAGATTTCCTCGAGTACTTTGGGGGGAAGGCGTGGCATCCTTCTCAGAGCTCCAAGATTTTTCCTGCAACCCTTACATAATTTGTTGATGTGAGGTGACGAGGACAATTTATTGTCAATTTCCACGCTTAAGCAGCAGGTGAAGTTTACAAAATCAATTCTGTTGTCTTCAAATCGGAGTTCTTGAAGGGGGCCAATTAGAGGTTTTGTGGACAGGAGCATAGCTTCACATTTGCCATTATGGATCGAGAGTCTGTTTCTTTGTGACCACCTGTAAATTTGTTTAAAAGTTAAGTTCAGGCGCTGGGTGACAATATCAAAATTGTCGCCGATGCAGTAAGCGGTGGTGTCATCTGCATACATCTCGACCTCACCTTCGGTAACAGCGTCGGGCAGGTCATTTACGTAAATTGAACACAGCCTTGGTCTCAGTAAGGAACCTTGTGGCACTCCGTAATTTATAGGTTTTGTTGAAGAGGATGAGCCATTTACTGTGGTGTACTGAGATCTGTCTTTTAGATAGTCCAGTATCCAATTGTAAGAGACACCCATAATGCCAACTGCTTGGAGTTTGAGGGGAAGTAGCTCGTGCGAGATGGTGTCAAAGGCCTTTCTGAAGTCGATAAATATCGCTCCGACAATTTTATTGTCATCTAGCGCTGCCCTCCATCTTTCGGTCATTGAGATTAGCAGGGTTTCAGTTGATCTGCCTTTCCGAAATCCTCACTGGTTGTTGCTGTAGAGGTTGTGTGTCTGGAGGTGCTCGTCTAGCACGCGACAAAACTAGCTTTCCAGCAGTTTTCCGGGCAGGCTGAGCATAGAGAGCGGTCTGTAGTTTGCTGGATCGAGTTGGTTGCCTTTCTTAAAGATAGCAGCGACGCGAGCCAATTTCCATTTTGATGGGAATCTGGAAGATTTTAGGCTTTTACAGAAAATTGTATTGAGGCCGTTGATTGCGAAGTTTCCAGCTGCGACGAGGTCTTTGGCTTGGATCTCGTCGGGTCCAGCGGCTTTTCTTGGTTTTAGTTTGTTCAGGTCACAGGCAAGCCTGAGTTTACAAGATGAGAGATCACTGATTGTGGGTGTTACTCTGTTGTAGAGGTCGCTCAAATCCGTGGTTTGATCTTCATACTCATGGGGATGGTATTTGTCAGCGAGGTTTTTGCCAATGTTCACGAAGAAGTCATTAATAAGCTCGGCCTTTTCTGTATTGCTGGTGATAAGTTCAGATGATGAGTGCCGCATCGGGCCGATTTGGTGATGTTTTTTGTGATGCAAGTTCATTACCTCAGTAACTGTGTTCCAGAAGTCTTTTACGTTTTTGGCTTTCTTAAACTGGTTCAGCCAAAATGTGGATTCCGCTTCGCGTAACATCCTAGTCACTTTGTACGTTTTGAGGCATTCAGCAGTCCCAGTAACGTGTATTGGTTGTGGTCGACAAACATTCATCAGTGATATTTATCACTACAGATGTGTATAGAGGCAGCTAGAGAGAAATGCTGATGTTGAGTAGTTCATCACTGAGAGAATGGACTTAACAAACAAAGACTTGGCTTGGATTCTGCCTCATGTTCAATCAGCAGTACAATTAAGTTATTTTTTAAGGAGCTACGTTAGTGCTTCCCCACGTTTTAAAATCGTTTAGCCTACATTTTTCAAGCTTGCCGTTTCATTGTAACCCGTCTCAATCTTCTCCATCCATAACGTACATGTGCCATCCTTGTTTCTTTATGGTTTAGTACTATCTCTTTGGTGTTTTTCTATTCTAGTAATCTACTATTTCAAGGTTTTCTATTATGTGGCCGAAATAACTCAAAGTACCGTTTCTGAGCTCCTTTAACTTTTCACTTTTAGGAAGCTCGTATACCACCGCATATGTCTGGAGATATTGGCACCAATGACTTATTTATAACATAAATAAAACCAACGAGCAAACCTGAAACTGTAGGAACTAATTTGACTGGTAACAGACGGAATGAAAGTTGCTAGAACTCTACTTTTAACGGACTTAACAGGAAACTTACTTAAACAGAACAATTGGTTCCAACGCGCCATACTTATCACCATCGACCAACAAACTATTTTTCGCTTAAGATAACTTCCGCTCAGGTTGTCGCAACGTCAGTCACCAAAAAAAACTACTCTGGTACAGCCCTCTACACGGAAATCACATTATGTGAACTAATCATTGGATAGTGCAATTCACTGAGAGTTTTCATTGGCTTTGCCATCATGGCATAGGAGCATTGATACCATGCTCTACAAATATGGAAGGAATACGCGAAATAGTTTTGGGTGTTGCAATTTTTATTATATTTTAGTTTTCTATAGTTTGGGGGATTTTTTTATAAAACAATTATTCGGTTATTACAGCTAACTCGGCACTGCCAGCCTCGTTGGCTATTTATCATCAAACATGAAACACGCGCGCGTGGAATGAATATTTAGGTGATTCCTTAGTATTGCATTGCGCATCTCTACTGCGCACGATTTTCGCGTCATTAGCGCGCATGAGCGCGTGAGCGTACAAAATGTAAGAGATTTCCCTCAAACTAAGCTCGATAGCGAAATAAATGCTTCTTTTTTCTTTTACAAGCGCGGTGACCCTCACTTTTTATTTAATAATTTCAATGAGAACGATATCCTCAATAGCTGAGAAAAAAGTAGCAGAAATCAATGGCTACTTTTTTTTGGCAAATGAAATAAATACTACAGAAGGAGACACGGGATTGTGATACACGACGAAAACGTTTCAATTGGGATCTTGCTTACCGTATGGCTCCAAAATGCACCAGTAGCACCAAGCTAATTGACTTCCAGTATAAATTTCTGCACAGAAGTATATCTACAAACAATTTTCTATTTAGAAATTTCTCTTTTCATGTTACATCCTCCTTTTGGAAAAACTTTCAGGTGGTTCTGAACCCTATTTAAAGAATTTTTTTAAACTTTGCCAAAACTTTCGTCTTATTATGCTTATCAAAATTTAACAGTATGAAAAAATTTCATTGTGTCGTTTTTGAATTATAATTCCCTAAAGCAGTTTAAGGGTGTTTCTAGGAGGTTATACTGTTGCCTTGGTAACCTACTGTGTCAAGCAAATTGCAACAACATGTTTACCAATCACTGGGCAGTTTTGTGATACCATGATTGTAGAAGCTAGGGAAAAAGGGTGGTTACAACGGCCCATCAAAATGTAAGTGCTGTAAACTGTTTTGAGCAACCTTAAATCATGATGAAGGAATTTTTACCGTGGATAACTAAAGTTGTCAACTCAACTGAACGCAACCGATAAGATTTTTTCAAATTTTTAAAAAGATGTTTCACTCTAAGGGGCTGAAACTTTCAGTAGCTTTTTATACATCATCTGCAAAAATGTTGATATGTCAACTGTGTGTCTATCATTTTTGACTTTGCCTTGGGCACCGCAAATTTGATGTAAGTTTGGCCAAAAATCAACGTTTTCGACATAATTCTGCAGTTTTCCAGTTTTCTACATCAAATTGCAGAAATTCACGAGCTGTATATTTCGTAACCATTCTGGCTTGATTTTGCATTCATTTCCGTTATTTCTTGACGGTTTAAGAAAATAGCAATCTTCAAGATGGCAGGTCCAAGATGGCGGGCCCAAGATAATGGGTCAAATGACGCAATTTGACGTCATATGACGTCATTACCGACGAAAATGGTATCATTTTGTAGAGTAAGCTCAGGGCTATCTCATCAATGTAAATTTATTTCGCTGTGCGCTAACAGTGGGAAAACCGAGGGCAGGGGCTCCATCAACCCCGCCCCCCTTGTACCACGTTGGGGGTATGAGTTAGCTTGTACGTCCAAGGGTCAAATTATGTTATTCGTCTGCCTGCCTTTTATCTTTATGCTCCCATTATGAGATGGAATGAAATTTTTGCTTTTCAGGATATTGCCAACCTTACAGCATTTTATTATTCTCGCATATTACTTACAGGTGTTGCAGTCTCGTCAGATTTTCAAACACTCCGTCAGGTAGATCTGTAATATCATTGTTACTCAAATCCCTGTTAAAAGTATCAGACGATATTTACTTAAAATAGTAGACTGTACGTTTGAGATTTAACTACGAGAACAACTCTCAGTTTTGGGATAAACGATGATTGTATGTTTGTGGAAAACGAATTAAATGGGGCCTCTGAAGTTTCGCAAATGGGTTAGTGCGCTGGACTGCATTCTGGATCGAGCGGTTCGGTGGACAGATTTTTTTTTTGGTAAAACCAGTTTACTCTCAAAGTGTCTGGGGCTGCGAAGACGCAGTTAAAACTAAAGAAACTAAACAATGACTAGAGACCACTGGTAAACTAACGGATGTGTCAAAAAGGCCCTGATTAGGTGTGTTGGCCTCGTGGTTGGTTCGCTCGCCTCCGAATCAAGCGGTTCGGATTCGACTCCTAGCCAGGGACATTGTGTTATGTTGTTGGGAAAGACACTTCCCGGCTTTCACAGTGCCTCTCTCCACCGAAGTGTATAAATGGGTTCCGGGAAATTCAGTGGTGGGAGGTAACCCCGCGATGAAATGGAATCGAATCATGGGGGAATAGAAATACTCCTACTCGCTTTATCCCATTGAAACCGGAGATAAGAGCCGGCCTGATGGGCCACTTGGCTCGTATACGGACTTTACCTATACTCACTACCTGATTGATTATTTACGGCTAAAAACGTAAATGAAGGTTCTGATCCTTTTGTTGCCAGCAAAGTAAAGTCATTTTCTTTCAAGTGCATTTGTCTCTTTTTGCTTATGTCATGAAAAATACGTCGTTGGTAAGATGTCGGTGTTCCTATGATCTGCTGAGAGGCGCTTGGTTCACCAGCTTTCCAGATTCAGTCATTTAATGCATCGTACGTTTTGAGGCATTCAACAGAACGTGTATTGGTTGGGGTCGAGAAATATTCATCAGTGATATTTATCACTACAGATGTGAATAGAAGCAGCCGAAGAGAAATGCTGACGTTGACTGGCTCAATACTGAGAGAATGGACTTAAAAGAGAAAGACTTGGCTTGGATTCTGCCGCATGTTTTATCAGCAGTACAATGAACTTATTTTGAAAGGAGCTACGTCAGGGTTTCCCCATGTTAAAACGTTTAGCCTACAGTTTTAAAGTTTGCCGTTTGTAATCCGTCTTAATCTTCTCCATCCTTAACGTACATGTACCATCCTTGTTCCTTTATGGTTTATTACTATCTCTTTGGTGTCTTTCTATTCTAGTAATCTACTATTTCAAGGTTTTCTATTATGTGGCCAAAATAACTCAAAGTACCGTGACTGAGCTCCTTGAACTATTACTTTTAAGAAACTGGTATACCAACGCAGATGTCTGGAGATATATGGCACTAATGACTTATTCATGACATTAATAAAACCACTGAACGAACCTCAAACTGTAGAATCTAATTTGACTGGCAATGGACGGATTGAAAGTTGCCAGAACTCTGCTTTTAACCAAGTTAACAGGAAACTTACTTAAACAGAACAATTTATTCCAACGTGCCATACTTTTGGCTTAAGATGACTTACGCTCACATTGTCGCAGTCACCGAAAAAAGTACTCTGATACAGCCCTCTCCAGGGAAATCACATTATATGAAGTAATTATTGGATAGTGCAATTTATTGAGAGTTTTTATTGGCTTTGCCATCATGGTATAGGAGGATTTATACCATGCTCTATAAACATGGAAGGAATACGCACAATAGTTTTGGGCGTTGTTATTACTTCATGGTATGTACTTCATACCATGAGGTTGTTATATATGAGAATACCGCTGACCATTATGCATAGTTGTGCATGTATTGAGTTATTGTTTAACCAATGACATTAAACAACGTGGTTGGAATGTAGACCCAAAATGGCGTCTGTGTCATGAATACGTAACATGGTGTCAAAATAGTGGGATTTCGAGCGCCACGGAACATGGCCAAACACATCAGGATGGCAGAAGGATACGCCAATTCGTCGTTCAACTGGCCTAGAATGAACTGGGCCGCTGCGGACCTGAGTAAAGAATGGGAAAGGTTTTATCAACATTGCGAATTCACGTTCGGAGGACCGCTCAGCAAATGCACTGAGAAGGAGAAAATATGCAACCTTATGAGCTTCGTCGGCGGCAAAGGCCGAGAAATTTACTTCACTTTCCAATGGGAAACTGTGCAAGTTAGATCTGGAGAAAGTGCACAAAATGTAAATGAAAAAGACATACTCCGAAGAGTAGTCGGAAAGTTCAAAGCACACTTCGAAGCAAAGAAGAACCCAATTATGGCGGCAGTTAAATTTGATCGAAGACGCCAGTTACAAGGGGAAACGTTTGACTCCTTTGTCACCGATCTTAAGCTCCTGGCCCGTGGTCTGGACATGACAGAGTCGAATAAGTTGATCCGGAACGCCATCGCATGCAAATCTCTGGACGAACGAGTAAGGCAACGCTGCTTGGAGAAAAGTAAAAACCTTACCCTGGAAATGGCAATTGACATCGGTCGGATGTTGGAAGCGACCAAAGATGGAATGCAAGTGATGTCTGGTGAAGACCCGAAAGTGGAGGTCAATAAACTTGCATGGAAGAATGGCTCGTCTAAGAAGAATGGCTCGTCCAAGAAGAAACATGACCAAGTTCAAAAATGTGATAGGTGTGGATACAATGTCCACAAGCCACAGGAAAAATGCCCAGCCAGAAATGAATCATGCAACAAGTGCAAAAAAAATTGGACATTTTGCCCAAGTTTACAGAAGCAAGAAAAGCAATGTAAACTTACTGCATGAAATGGTCCATCCTGGAGAAGACTTTTCTAGTGATGAGGAAGGTCCTGACAGTGATGTACAACTACTACATGTAGCAAGCCTAGAAATGAATGGCATCAGTGACAGGCAGAAAACATGTGAAAATGACGAATGGTGGGAGGTTGTAGAAGTGGGCAACAGTACCCTGCATTGTCAACTTGACACTGGTGCCTATGCAAGTGTAATTAACACTACTCAGCTCAAGCAAGTAGCACCCAGTGCCCAGATCAAACAAACCAAGAAGACCCTGGTGTCGTACAGCCAACACCGAATCACACCCAAAGGTTATGTCACTCTTCCCATAAGATTCAAGGACAGGGAGTTAAATGTGAACTTCTATGTCATAGATAGTAAGCAGAAGCCAATATTGTCAGGCAAAGTTTGTCAAGCACTCAACTTGGTTCAGCGGGTACATAAGTTACAGGCACATGTAGATCCAAACCTAAAGGAACTGCTTGACCAGTACCCAGACCTACAAAGTGCATCCGGAGCCCTGCCTGGAACTTCCTCTATCAAGATTGACCCCAAAGCAACACCAGTGGTGCATGGGCCTCGCAGACAACCTGCAGCACTCCTTCCCAAGATCATTGCCAAGCTTAAGGAAATGGAAAAGGAAGGACACCTAGCCAAAGTTTCACAGCCCACTGACTGGGTTAACTCTATGGCAGTTTCAAGTCGAGGTGAGAAGATCAGGATCTGACTTGACCCAGGTGATCTTAATAAAGCAGTGAAAGGGGAGCATTACCCAATCCCCACTGTAGAAGAAATTGCAGCCAAGATACCTGAGGCAAAAGTGTTCACAGTTCTTGATGCTAAAAGTGGGTATCTCCAGATAAAACTAGACTACGAGTCCAGTCTACTGACAACGATGAACACCCCAATTGGCAGATACAATTGGTTAAAGCTACCATTTGGAATCAAATCAGCTCCAGAGCTGTACCAAAGGGCCATGGATGAAATGTTGGAGGATATTGATCACGCATACGCCATTATGGATGACATACTCATCGCTGGACGTGACATCGCCCACCATGATTCAGTCCTTAAGGCAGTTCTCAACCGCGCCAGAACCTACAACCTTAAGCTGAACTTTGAGAAGGTCAGAGTACGAAAACAGCAAGTTCAATATGTGGGCCACATTATCTCAGCAGAAGGCCTCAAACCAGATCCGGAAAAAGTAAGAGCTATGAAGGATATGCCAACTCCTGAAACGAAAGAAGATGTCCGTCGGTTTCTGGGATCTATTCAGTATCTGGCCAAATTCCTCCCAATGCTAGCAGAAGTCGAAACACCACTGCGGGAACTAACCAGAAAGGATGTACTTTTCCACTGGGACAAGCCACAAGCAGCTGCGTTTCAGAAGCTTAAGGATATGTGCTGTGAAGCTCCAGTGTTAGCCTACTATGATGTCCGAAAAGATGTGACCATACAATGTGACGCCAGCAAGAGCACAGTGGGTGCTGTCCTACTGCAAGAGGGAAGGCCGATAGCCTATGCATCCCGTAAACTTCGAGCATCAGAGCTCAATTGGGCGCCAATAGAGAAGGAAATGCTGGCAATCGTGTTCAGTACTCAAAAATTCAGGGAGTATATTCTGGGAAAAACAACTTTGGTCCAGACTGACCACAATCCCCTAGAAATGATACTGCGCAAGTCCATGGCAACAGCACCATTAAGATTGCAGGCAATGATGCTGAAAGTGAGTGGCTATGATCTAAAAGTGGAATATCTTCCAGGCAAGAAGCAAGTCCTCGCAGACACCCTCAGCCCAGCAAGTCTAAATGAGGCACCACCGCAAGAAGAAGAGATACAAGTAAACATGTTGGAAAGAATCTCGATTTCCGAACCAAAGTATGCAGAACTCCAACAAAACACAGCGAATGAGCTCCATGAGCTGTATGCTATGATTCAAGCCGGTTGGCCAGAAACAAAGCAGCAAGTCCCACACAGCATCCGCCAATACTGGGACACACGTGATGAGTTTGCGGTACTAGATGGAGTAATCTACCGAGGAATGAGAATCGTAGTACCTCCGTCGATGAGGCCAGCCATGCTGGAGATAATACATGGAACACACCTGGGAATCGTAAAGTGTAAGCAAAGAGCCAGGGAAGCCCTTCACTGGCCCGGCATGAGTGCACAGATAGAAGAAAAAGTCAAGGACTCTACCATGTGCCATGACTATGCCCCTGCACAGCAGAAAGAGCCTTTGATACCAAGCCCTTTCCCAGACCTGCCTTGGGAAATGGCCGCTTCAGACATATTTGCCTTTGAAGGTGAACATTACCTGTTGCTAGTTGATTATTACTCTAAGTTTATTGAGGTGACCAAACTGAAGGATCTCACATCCCAGGAGACCATTGAAGTCCTAAAAGAACATTTCAGTCGACATGGCATCCCACCAAAACTAGTCACTGACTGCAGCAGCCAGTACACAAGCAAAGAATTTGAGACCTTTGCCAAAAGTTACAGCTTTGAACATGTCCTAGTAAGCCCAAAACACCCCAAAGCGAATGGAGAGGCGGAAGCCGCAGTTAAAACAGTGAAGTCTCTATGGAGAAAGAACAGAGACAAGAGAAAAGCACTCCTAGAGTACAGGGCGTCCCCACATCCAGGAATTGACCTGTCCCCATCACAGCTCTCTATGGGAAGCAGGCTACGAACAACACTACCAATGGCACGTGGTCTATTGGAGCCTGAAACACACAGCGTCCAGAAGATAAAGGCAAGAATGAACATGGCAAGGATAAGCAAAAGTACTACCATGACCGCCAGGGCACCAAAGAGCTACCACCACTCAGATCAGGTGATCACGTCAGAGTAAAACCGGAGCCAGGGTCAAGGGAATGGAGAGCGGCAACAGTGGTGCAGAAACATGTCTTGCCTAGATCATATGTAGTAGAGGTAGGCTGCCAAAGAATCAGACGTAATCGAGTGGCTCTAAGGAACGACCCAACAAAGTCTCATATGGGATATCGGAAACGTCATGGAAACATCAACCAGCAGACAGAACCTGAGCCAGACAAAACACATGCGGCACCCACATTCCCAGCAAGCCCACAAACGGAGCGCTCACCACAGGAATACCACTTAAATCCCTCAGCTGATGAGGAAATCCCAGCCGGTGATGTGCCACCTTCATCAGACATAGTGGAAGCTAAAGACCCGCCCTTGTATACGACTCGAAGTGGAAGACTAGTCAAAAAACCAATCATACTAGACCTGTAACAAGTTGTTCTGGAACAAAAGACAGTTCTTGGAACGTGAACAATGACAGACACTGTTTGATTAATGTTGAGTTGATTGTTCTTTTATTTTATTTTATTCTCCTCATTTGTTTCTTTGATTGTAATGTAAAGGAGGGGGATGTTATATATGAGAATACCGCTGACCATTATGCATAGTTGTGCATGTGTTGAGTTATTGTTTAACCAATGACATTAAACAACGTGGTTGGAATGTAGACCCAAAATGGCGTCTGTGTCATGAATACGTAACAGAGGTATAGTGATGGTTGGATTGGTCACTCCATTCCCGTTAGACAATTAATTTATGCATTAAATCCGCATTAAATATGAATTAAACACCTTTCCCCCTGTCCCCCATACTAGGTTTGGTTTTGTCACAAAGTCGTGTCATTGTCTTATGTCCATATACGTGGGGCGAGAGGGTGGGACAAACGTGGCAGTACATGCTTACAAAATGGCGTCTGTTGTGTCGAGCCCGACGCAAAAATTGTCAAGGCGAGTTTTCCTTCCTTTCGCTCCATCTTTGATCAAAGTACACTTTTGAAGACCTCACAAACGAACAGGAAATGTGCTCAAGAAAGCTCGAGTGGAAAGAAATGGGTTTTAAAGTCTTAAAAGTTACGATGTCTCCAAGATACATTTGGACGGCGAGGAATAGAATGCACAAAACGAACTATTCGGAATGAATGCTTTATGGTCTGGGGAAAAAAGTAAGCTGCCCTCCTTCTACTGTATTGCATTTTGAATTTTCTGAAAATACTCGCAGGAAGTATGATTTAAAATTAAATGCGCTTTTAATATTTCGCAATTCTCTAGGAGGCTGTTCGGAAAAAGTCACATAACAAAGGAGATCGATGAAGTTTTCGTCAAGTTCCTCTCTCGGTGGGACTTAAATGCCACAACTGTGACAAGCTATAGAGATTGAACACAACTGCCAAACAAATGCTAAATACAATATACGCCAAATAACAAATACCATAACAAATACAAAATATCAAACAAGAAATAAATGCCAAACAGCTGATCTGTTACCTGCTGAATGACCACCTGAAATACACCAAGGTCAGGGGCAATTGATTATCGAAGGTAATCCCACAATACCCGAGCAGTTTGAAACTCAAAATAAAATACCAGTTCAGTTGTCAAGTAATTGTCAGTACAGAAATGCAGATAAAAATGTGAATGTATGGAATTCTGAGCTACCATTGCCTCCCATCCTCAGTTTAGAATGACACGTGAAAGAGAACCCTCTGGAATTTCTTACAAAATGGTTACCAGACTTTCTAATGGCAAAAAAAAAGAAAAAAAAAAATGTCGGTGAAATTATACATTAGAAATTAATGTCACGAAATGCTCCAAGCTGAGGGCTATGTTGTGTGGATACCATCGTTGTCATTTCTTAGAGTGATATAGACGTTTAAAATTCATGATTTTCTCAAAGAGGTATTTCATTAGACAAAGTTTAAGTTTGTGTATTTTTTGAACAAGGACTCCAAAGCACAAAACTTGCCTTTTTTTTGTATGATAGCTGAAGGTAATATTTTCAGAAAATTAAGACAGCTCCAAATGAAAACATATCACTTTTTGAGCAGAATCATATCACTGAGTGGAGATATGGAGTCAAATCCTGGGGCCTGTTTCTCGAAAGACCCGGTAAATTATCGGACCCAGTAAATCACCCGGTAAGTCCCCGTAAACTCTTCGGGTGTTTCTCGAAGCTCCCGTTATTTTCGATCCCGTTAATTTTTTACGCTAACTTGCCCGGTAATTTACGGGAGGTCGTGACCTCCCGTAAAGTTACCGGGAAGTCACAAATGTTGCAAAACCAAACAAAATGGCGGCCCGGGTTGGACTTTTTTGTTTCACAGTCTTATCAAAGACGCCCCTTTCTAGCCGATATGGGTGACTGCGAAGTCATTGAACGATTTCGGCTTTCGCAAGCAAGAATAGAGTGGCTCGTTGAGGAGCTTAAGGAGAGAAGCTGCCCGCTGGCTCCGGAAATCTAGGTAAATATAATTGTTGTCGTTTTATTTTTTACAGTTTGAAGGCGTTTGCATGGAAGCGCCTATATAAATGTGAAGTTCTATTTTATTGTTTTTCAAAACCAACAAACGGCGGGAAAAAAATTAATGAATAGATAAACACTGTCATGTAAACGCCGACCACTCACCGCGCGTTTTCGAAATGGCTTCTTTGTATGAACATCAAAATGGGTTCCTGTCACGCAAACCTGATCTCACTGCAAGCCAAACCTGTTTCCTGTGTTTTAATTGCAATTTTTTTTTGTTACTTTTTTGGAGGAGGATATTAGAAAACAGACATTCTACAAAAAGTGCACCCCATAATACAGCGATCGCGAAGAGTCGCATTAGGCGAGGTGCACAAATGCTGACAAATGAGAATAAAGAACTTCTCACATAATTGTTTCAGTCGCATTTCTATTGATCTTAGCTTGCTTTATGCTAGAACAGTCGATTTGGGATCAGTGAAAATTACGCTTGATGTTTGCCGGAGAAAACGATCACGCCTAAAAATTTCAGCAAGATCTTTCCTTATTCCCAATATTCTGTACACTTACTTAAGCGAAATTCGTATAAGTATAAATTTCTGAAATAAGCGTTTGTAGCTAAATTTCAAGTTCTCAAGTTCACACTGTTTCCTCGGCGGTCCGCAGATCTTGTTTGATTGCTCTGTGAACATTTGGAATAAGAATGAATCACGGAAAATGACAAGACTCCTAGAAAAGAGCAAGATTGTCGATCGAAGTCTTCGAATCGAGCTACAAAAGGCAATTGATCATCACTTTCAAATAATATGACCATGCAAAATGACGATCTCTCTCAGTTGCTCTCCTTTGACCCAACGATAACTTCGAAGTTAAGCTTTGCAATGTTCTTCAAAAAGCATCACAGTCGCAACGACAACAGAATCGATCAGAATCGAATGTGTCGAATACGTATAGTCCCAAGCCTTTCTCCTTCTCTCACGAACGAGCGTGAAGCGTGCGCTAGAGATTGGTAACATCCGTTATTTTATCGGGCCCGGTAAGTACCGGGAAAATTTACGGGTGCGTCGAGAAACGCTATTTCGGGCCCGGTAACGTTTCCCGTTAACCGGCCCGGTAAGTTATCGGGCCCGGTATTTACGGGAGCTTTCGAGAAACAGGCCCCTGGTCCTGCAAATGAGTATTGCATATCAGTACCTTTTATATCAACCACAAATTCTGTCTGTTTATTAGAATTCAGATTGTCTCAGTTAGGCAGAGCTGCACTTGATGTTGAAGGAGGTGGTGATTGCTTTTTTAGGGCTGTATCACATCAACTCTATGGAAATCCTAATAGTCATTTCTATGTGCGCAGTTTTGGCATTCAGTATTTAGTGAATCACCCTGAACAATTTTATAGAGAGTAAAGCTGAGCATTCTTGGCAAGGTTATTTGGAAAGGATGTCATGTCAAGGAACATGGGCTGATGCTATCATAATTCAAGCTGTTGCCAATTGCCTTAATTTATCAATTCATATTGCTGAATCAAATCCAACTTTTTCTCCAGTTACTGTTGTTGAACCAGTGAATGTTACAAATGCCCTAAACATTTACATTGGACACCTAGATGAATTTCATTATGTTTCCATAGTAGAAAACAGAACAATGGAGATAAGAGACAACAGCAAACAAACAAAGAAATGCAAATGAAAACGAACCAGTTGATAACAGTGAAAAACGTAAACCTTACAGAAGAAAATACATGAGAGAATACATGAAAGACAGAAGAGCTGATGATAACTTTAGAATAAATGAGAATCAAAAACGAGTACAAGGCTGCAACATTAATAGCAAAACATCTAGGAACAAGAAACACCAGGCTGCTAAAAGAACAAAATTGAACCCAGAGAAATTGAGCAGCCCTCCTTCAGAAAACGAAAATCAGACAACCCGCAGCACATAAGGCAAATAACCAAACGGTCGGTAAGAAAAAGACAAAAGGCTGAGGTTCTGGCAGGTGCATCGCTACTAACATGTAGCAGTCATGAGTTGCAGCCACAAGAAAACAAGTACGATGCAATTTCTACGATAAATTTGTTTTACAAAAACATTGCATGTGGCCCAGAATATGTATGCACTTGTTGTGACCAATTGTGGTTCAAGTGCTCTGCAGTGAGATGTGATCCAAACAAATATATGGCATGTTCACTAGACATTGTTGAGTCCTGTCTTACTGGTTTTAAAAGTGTCAATGACACTGAATGGATCTGCATGACTTGCAATAAAAAAAAAAAGTCTAAAAAAAGTCTGAAAAAGCAACTCTCTACCTTGCAATAAATAAGGTCTAAAACAAAGCAGGTTACCCATCTGTTCTAAAGCCAATAAGATGGGTTTTCCTTATAAGCCTAATGTATTGAATTTCACATCATTAGAAGAGCGACTAATAGCACCTCGTATACCTTTTATGCAAATCCGTGAACTATCCAGGGGTGGTCAATTGTCTATTCATGCAAACATTGTCAATGTGCCAAGTGATGTAAATTCGACTGTTCATTGTCTCCCAAGGCCAAGAAGCAAATCACAGACCATTCCAATAAAACTTAAAAGGCGACTTGGTTACAAGCATCACTATCAGTTTCAGATTGTCAGACCTAAGAAAGTATTAAATGCAGCCAAATATCTTGTAGACACTAGTGAATTATTTAAAACTGAAGTCATAAAAATGCAAAATGCATGGGTAGATGGCATAACTTCGCAACCCATGAAGAGTGGGGCGAGTTTCTTCAAAACCCTAACACATCCAGTGCTGATGTGCAAACTAATGAAATCTTCACAAATTGTGAAAACAATATTTGCACTGCTGATGTTCATAATCCAGACAGAGAAAAAGACACTAAAAGGATTACCAATGTTTCCTGTCAAAATGTTATATAAATATTAGATGAAGACCTTATTTCTATAAACATGCTCAACTAATGGCTGCTTATTAACATGATGCACTTTTCAACTTAACACCTAACAAATGCAACACTTCTTAGTTCCAAAAGAGGCAAAGGACAGCACTTCATAGAATAATTACCACATACCATGAGGTAGCTCGAAGGAGCCTTTGATTTTTATTTTATTTTAGTTTCCTATAGTTTAGGGGATTTTTTAATTAAATGGTTATTCGGTTACTGCAGCCAACTTGGCGCCGCCAGCCTCATTGGCGATCTATCATCAAACATCAAATGCACGCGCGTGGAATAAATGTTAAATAGCTCTTGTATGCTTTTTTCGTACTTACAGGTCTGTCAGACTTTTAAGAGTTGAAAACACTCCATTCGGTAAAAATGATACAGCGTTGTTAGACAACGATCTGTAGCAAAATGAGAACAATTATAAAATAGGCCGCCAGAAGCGAGAACAGCTAGAATTCTCAGAGAGCCTTTTTTGTGTCAGTAATTTATCCCATGCCGTCCTCTGAGTATATAACTTTTTTTCGTGCTTCGACTTGCTTGGTAAATTTGATCAGATTAATTAAACTTATGAGTTTGAATAACGATAACTTTACTTAAAAATAATTCTTCGGCTTTTTCGTTGCTCGATACGTTGGAGAACTCCCCTCAGAAACAATGAATGACTGTATTAACGTTTTGAAAGGAATTTACGACTTAAAAATCGAAATATTCAAGTTACTCGCAGAAAAGAAGAAAACATAATTGTCGGCGTCCTGGTAGCCATGGCAAAACTTTGATCGTACAAGAATTATATAAATGAATCGAAAGAAGTGTCACTTTTCTTTTTGCTTATCATTCTCAAGGAACGCGAGACAAAGCCGAATTTGATTTTAAGACGGCATTACAACATTATATTGACGCCTAGTTGGGAAAAAAATATTTTCTCGTATTATTTTCTTCCAAGAGGACGCAAATATAGTGTGGCAGTGCCGCCTTAAAATCGCCTGTAGTTTATATTATGTAATTTGCTTATAGTCCCTTACAGTCTTCTCAAATTTATCAAATTGAAAAACAATTCCTCATGGCGCACTGCAATTACGTTGGAAGGCAAATTCCTGCAAAACAATTCATTGAATAACTTAATATAAACTACACATGCATCCAGATAGGGCTACCTGTCAAACTGTTTGTAGTTCTAGTTTGCAGTCACCTTTTATCCCGAGAAGAAATTGAATTGAGGGTAACTAAAAGTAACATTCTGATGGATATGGATCGTATCAGGGTTGCAACTAGTACTTTAGGTATTGAAAAAGTTGAAGATTTTAGGCGGGAAGTAACGTTCTGATAGATCCCCGCGTCCGCGCGTGTATTCTCGGTAAATGCGTGCCCAAAAGTAAGGCATTTATTTAAATTTTGAAAATCGATTTCTTGAATTATCAGTTGAAGATGAAAATAAAAGGACAACTTCTTCCCCTGAGCTAAATGTTTTTCAAAACTCATTTGTCGAAACTTATTCGTGACCGGTCAATTTTAGCGGTTCGTATCATTACTAATATATCACAGCTCAGCCGGTGTCAATCCAGTTTGCGGTAAGATGATGAATTACACCCTAAATTACACAGATTCAAACGTTTCCTGACAGTATGGAATAACTTTTCACTTATGCGTCGATCAATTCGAAGCTTCAACATTCCTCCGGGCAACCCCCCGAGGATTTGAACTTCTGAAGATTGGCTCGTTCAAATTCCCGCAACCTTGGCCAAAATTGCGTTCAAATGCTCTGTCTAAGTGCCGGATTTAGCAAAGTCGCGAATTAGTTTTTGGCGCCGTTGTTGGGTTTTTCACTCTCAAGCGTCATTCCATGGTGTGAAAAAAAGTATGATGCTGGACGCGTTTTGCAACTGATTGTAATGCCTTCGAATGAATTATATTTATTATTATACATTGTAGTCACCATCTGTCTTCTCATTAGCCAAAAGACTAGAATTAATTCTGGGAAACAGTGCGACCTACAGATTATTCACTAATCTGTCACCAGATTAGTGAATAATCCAGGCAAGGTTCAAATTCTCCGCCACACCCAGGCAAGGCTCAAATTCCTCACCTCCGGGAAGGCCTTTTTTGTCAAATTCCCTTACTCCCCGGCACAGAAGACAGTCAAATGCCCGTGGGTTGTTCGGGGTGATGTTGAAGCTTCAAATTGATCGGCGCATTACAGGTATTCCGTATTTGTGAGGTTGACAAACACTCTGTCATGATCTGGTAGAAAAGCGATATTATTTGAGGACAAATCCCTGCAAAAGTAAATTAATCGATTAGTGCAGGTTATCAAATGATTTCGAGTGCAATTTGGAATAAAAAGGCACAAATAGGGTTTTCTAAGACTACAAAAGATTTGTAGCCTTTGAAAAATTACGACTGCTTATTTATTCCAAATTGCGCGAGAAAAACCATTTGATTTATATTTGTTAAAAATATACAGGTGACAAATGGAGGCGTGAGGCTACTTCAACTTTACTGGATGAAAATTTGACTTGTTAATTCAGGCGTGAACTTTCATTCACCCTCTTCAAGTCATGTATAAAGCATGAGCAGTTTCTTTTAACTGTAAAAAGCAGTCTTTATTCACAGTTGAATTGAACTTGACCACCAATAACGGAAAAACTCCCTGGGTTTTGATGCGGCTTTCTTGCCAACTGTTTTTCGAGTGGTTGAAGCACTCTGCAACGTGTTTAAGCTTATCTTCGCCGAGAAGAAACTCTTCAACCAAACACAAGTAGCTTTAACCAAAATACCGAGGAACGAAGCTAAATTAACCAAGAAACGGATTTTCTTAGCACTGAAGGACATTTATTAGCTTCTCCTGGTTTCTGACGTTGTACAGGTTATATTTGACTGTTAAAGCTTTTGTCTCGTTTTGTTGGTGAACTATCTTACCTACCTAAAATCTAAACTTTCACGTCGGGGCCAAACCACCCCCCGAATGTTTCGTCAGTTCTTGGGTATTTCACATTATTTCGCATTACTTAAAAAGCATTGACTCTTTCTACACCAAACGTGGCAGATAAGCAGGAGACCTATTGCCAATTATATTTATGTGAAAAAATGTCAGTAGATACCAAAGTTGTGACGTCACACTGATGACGTCATGTTTTTTGCCACTTTTGAAGTTTTTAATATGCATATTTTTTAACAATGTGTTCGAAAGAGCACATCAAGGGGAGTTGAAACCTGAAAAAATTTTGTCCATATCACAAAAATTGAATGGAATATGACATTTTTAAATATGAAAAATAACTCTGCAAAATATGGGGTCCCCCTTGAGAAAAATCCCCAAATTGGAGCCGTAATTTTGCTCCAGCAAATGCAGCTATTTTGCACATGTGATGTGCCAGATGACTAAAGCAAAAATAAAGAAGAAAATCGAGATAAAAAATTATCCCTCTAGTGTTATTAAGTTAAAATTAGTTTTGTTACGTCATAACCTGTGACGTCACCCGTTTTTTTTACTGTTAATACCATCCTAACAAAGCCGAAAATCAAATTTCTAAAACCATACGATTTTTTACAACATCAAGCTTTCTATTCTTTTAGATTATTAGCCTTCCTAGAATAAAACTGAAAAAAATAGACCAGAGAGACTAACTTAAGAAGGACAGTATGGTTAAGCAAATTCCGTTGGGGACAAAAAAATATTTAATTTACCATATCTCAAAAAATAATCATCACAGCAAAAAACAGTTTCCCGCATTTTACTCCTCAAGTCAAGGCCTTTCCAATGACATAATCTTTACATCAGATTTTACAAAAAATTATAGCACGTTTTGGTGACTTCATCAATTATGACGTCATAATCTGACATTTTGTCACAACTTCCAAATTAAAATAAACTGGACAACAAAGAAAGCTCATCTGCCAAACTTTTTTCAGAAATATATAAACCAAGCAAATATAGCCTTCATGAAACATTAGCGGGGTGGTATGGCCCCTGCGTGTTTGTTCTTTCGTAAAAGTAGAATGCTTGCATCTTTCGTCTTCAAAAGTAGATGGGTCTTGTTGGGTCTTTCTTAGCGTTTTGCATCGTAGTCCTAAAGAATTTTAACATTTACTTTTTTAACTGGGATTTTGTAATGCCGTCGTGACCGGCTCCTGCATATTTCACCTCAAGCTGAAGTCTATGTTTTTGTCCTCATAGCTCTTGTGTATATTTCTTATCTTACACAGCACGCGATAAATAGTTTAGTAATTTTTGCTGAGCTTTGTACTTTGTTTTGTTATAAACTCTTTGTATTAAAATCAGGCAAAGAGTTCAAATCATTGCTTAATTTTTGTTTGTTCGTCCTCCATTCTGTCGGAGTTGTCAATTATTTCAATTTCACCTTTTTGCATTCAATTTCATTTCACAGCACTGATGAAATTGCACTGATTTGAGATTGACTTACATGTTCTTGGCCAATTAGAATACAGAAATTGCTGCTGGCATATTATTATTATTACGCAAACAAGATATAAAATAAAAGATATAAAAAATTTAGAATCTAAATAATTCGTATAGCTTAGTTGAGAAAGTAGCAATTATTTGGAACGTGCCCATAGATTCTCTTTAATAACGTTCCAATACATCCTCTGTAATCAAATAAATAATTTGTGTGGCAAGAGTACTGAGGCTATTGATCTAAAATTTAGCAACGTTATCTTTGTATCGTCGACTTTGATACAGCTATTTTGTGTTTGGATTGGATATTTTATACCTGAGTAATTAACAATTTAGTAACGCGTCTGTATGCATAATTGTTTAACAGTTAATAATTGCATCATGTCTTCATGCGACGCTTACTTGATGGGACGCTGGAGCCGTGTGCAGTATTTGTTTACTGTTTTGGGGTCATTGGCTCAAATTCGTTACAGATCATATTTCATTTCTATTTTATTTTTTGCAGAGGATGGGGAGCGACTGGGTATATCGTTTTCTAAAACTTCACTGTAGTTTTCTGGCAATTTCCTCAGCAGAGGACGCCATGTATCCAAAAAAATCATTTCGAAATATTTGCCGGACAAAACGTACACTTTACAACTAAAGATGATTGCAACGTTCAAACGGCCGAGGTGCATTATTAAACAAAAAAACAAAAAAAAATATTAAACGAGTGAACTCAAACAGGGAAATTCCTCTCGCTTAAATTTGTGTTTGTCAAGCGTAGTATCATATCTGCTGACAACTGTACACCTCTTATCGAAAAAAAAAACAAAAAAACATCGGAAAGACCAAGAAACAATGACTGAGTATATAAATAAATGAATGTATATCAAGTCATGCTTTGTGTAATAGACTTACATTCTTTCCGTCATCGTGGTAATGCAATTTAGAATATCCTTTTCTGATGTTACATTAAGACAATAAAGTTCATTTCCATAATTAGACCTTTCATGAAAACACTTATGTCCACAGCCTTTAAGTAAGAAACATAGAGTTAGAATATTTCCATTGATTACATTGCAAGTTATTGGGTGGGTCCTGTGGTATTTCAGGTTTCCACCAAGTTTGAATATGTGTAACTTCCCAAGCAATAACCACTTAATTTCAAAATCTAATTACGAATATTTTGTTTCTCCTTTGCACAGTATTACAGGTATCTCTAGTCCATTGCGTTGGGTGTCGTTATGTGAGAAACAACTAATAAGTAAGGATTTGTGTGGATATGTAACGAACGTATTTAATATGTATGGGTTATTGACCAAGTGTGAGGTCAAGATGGCTGGATATTGGCCAAGTTCTTTTTCTGCGTGTTTATGGACCGAGACGGAGTCGAGGTCCATAAACTCCCAAAAAAAGAACGACGCCAATATCCAGCCATTTTGACCGAACAAGCTTGGTCAATAAAGGATTTACTATATGGCTTTCGGGGAAATTTTTCTTGCGTGACACGGCGGGTAGTCCCGAGCGGGCAATATAGCTCCATCTTGCCCGCTCACGGAGCTAGCCATATAATAAAAGCAATTAATTATCAAGAAATATTACACATGTATAAATAGTTTGTATTCATTACTTTGCAGATTAATCACGGAACATTCAACTGAAATGTGTGGCAACACGTGTAACAGTGTTTCACCAATAACCTCCCCTCCGGCTACCTAAGTGTGCACAAAAATTAAATCTTGTTATATTTTTAGTTCCAGCTCATGTTGTTTCATTGGAGTCTACATGAGAACTACGTTCTTCATTCAAAAACCAAATAACGGTTTGTGATTATTTTCCTACGCATTATTGAACTTTACGCTTTAACTAAATCACACGCAATGAATAACCCTTGATAAATTTGCAGCTGTTTACGCGCGCGCACCCGTTTTTCAATAATTTCAAGTTTTTAAAGTCAAGAAACCGCTAGTTTCCTTCTTTTAATCTTTTTAGAAATTTACCTATCCATTTACATCTAAACTTTCTTCCAAAACTTCGGAAAAACGATAAAAACGTCGCGCTTTGTGAACAATCGACGGCCACTGCACTCTAATGGCTGATAGTATATGAGCGAGTAGCTCAGCCAATCAGATTGCAGCATTTGCATTAGTACACTAATAGAATTCTATTATTATATGGCTTTGGCTTGTGGCCGATATAACGCGCGCTCTGATTGGTTAATTGTCACTGAATTGTAGGGCATTATTCTCCCGTAATGCCCACGGGCCGATTACGGATTATGCAAATTAGGAAGAGCCCGGTTCTGAAAATTCAAGCGCATTGAAGCGATGAAAGCCGATTAAAATCAGTACGAGAATAGCAGTAGCTAAAAGTTTAGAGATATTTCTTTAATAAAATTTATATAGATGACTTACCAGTCGGTAACCTTGGCGGACACTAGTGAAAAACAATCAAAGTTTGCCTAGTCTTAAGTAAAGCTAAAATCGCTAAGTAAAAAACACCATCGGCAGATCTGCCATGCATCCTGAGCAGAACACCACAAAGAAACTTATAAGTTATCATCTTAGTCACTCCGTCAAAGTTCTCGTCAAATAGATTCCCTCGCTTTGACACAAGCAAGTGTAAATCAGCTTCCAGGATCATCAGATGTAAACAATCGGGCGGTTTCTGTCGGTAGCAGTGTTTCTGATAACTGCAGACGTTCACAAGGCTTGAAATGTTCATCCATAAATCCCAGAATGAAGAAGGCGAAGATATGTTGTCGAAAGCGAATGCGAAGATCGAGTTACGCTTATTTTGAGCAGTGCATTCTGAAGCATTAGTATCTTCTTTCACCGAAAGACGGTTGGTTTGGACAATTTTGAAGCACTTGCTGTCTTTTCTATATCCGTTGACGTTTCGCCCCAAAAGTCGGAAAAACTTCCCCATCAACTTGTGGTACCACGATACTAAAATACGTTTTTGAGGCTGTGACAGTGACTTTTCCGTAAAGAAATGAGTGTTTTTAACGGAATACGTAATACAGTGGTGAAATTCAGTGACTATGTAGTTTTGCCCTAGGTTTGAGACGATGAATGAATCGGTAGACGCGCGCATCGCCGGATGTAAATTGACGACTTCCGCTCGAATGATTTTTCTCTTTATTGATATGATGAGCCATATAATAAACAACTTAATAACCTCGACCGTTCGGTCGTTACGGGAAAATCTCAAACCTCGGCCTACTGTATTGACCTCGCTATCGCTCGGTTGATACGGCAAGGCCTCAGTTTGAGATTTTCCCGTAACGACCTCACTCTCGGTTATTAAGTAGTTATTAACGAGCTTTATTATCACCCAACTAGTGGACTTATGCGAATCCTGCATTTTTAACTGGCTACGCTACTAGAGGACTATTAGTAATAAAATTAAAATTGCGAGGTCAGTTACAGAAATGAATTATAGTGAGATGTTTGAAATAGAATCCAAAAAGTTACTGTGCTTTGAGCAGAGTTTTAGTAAGTAATTTTTGCACTGATTGCTCGAATTTTGAGCGGAATCCGTCTTAATACTGATGTAATATTAATTAACATCTCCAGATAACTCTATGGCCATCACCCAGCACCAGACACATGTACACTTTGCGGACCTTTTTTTTCTAAAGGTAGGGCGCTTACGACGAAAACAGCCGTAAATTATTCAAAAAGTTCTCAATCCTCCCATGACTTCGCAATTCCTCCAACAACATTTTCGGTAGTCTTCCTAGCAATTTTGTAATTTCATTTGCTGCAGACATTAACGATGAATCGTATATCTTTAATACAAACCCCATATGTATTTAGAAGTGAAAATAATAACAATAACAAACCCTGTATTGCCAAATACAAAAACTATAACCATAACTCATAACAACTAGCTATAAATATGGTTCGTTAGGTTTTTGTGTTATCGTTGCATATTTGAGAATCTTTCTATATTTTTTAATGTTTAACACGTCATCTTTTCGTTATTGAAATATTTATATGAGGGTCACTAGCGTTTTCAGTGATTACTGTTGTGTGCTACCCTCAATAAATAAAGTTGATTATTTATCATTATTTAATGTATTACTATAACCAAATTAAAATTAAAACATCCAACGAAGCCTGCAAAAACAAGAAATTAAATACTTTGTCTACTGAAAGTGCTCCATTTATATTTTATTGATATCCACGTAATAAGTAGCTAGCTTTTGCCAAGAAATATTAAATGCCTTACCTTTAAAAGTTACGGTGAAATTCTTGCGGTCAGATCCGTAAAGGCCTTTGGCCACACAGCTATAAGTTCCTTCTTCGTATAATGAGACAGACTTCATGTCTCCCAATATCGCATCATTTTGCATTATTACTGTTTGTATGGGAGGAGTTCCAATTACGGGAAACATCATTCTGTAGCCAGGAAGCGTTTGCACAGTGGTAGCTGGCAATACTATGCTAGGATGAGCTGAAAAGTGAACAATTTAAGGTGCCTGGCACAGTTTCCAGAACTTTCCAAGACTTGATTTTAAACAAGGAGCGAGCCTATGACAACGGGGTAAAACTCTCTTTGAAGCACTTTATATGACCGCGGACAAATATCCGAGCTTATTTTTTTCTTAAGCATCTGAGTGGGCCGGAATCCTAAATCTTCGAATTGGATTGGCTAAACATGCGTTCTTGACCGGTCAAGCTTTTTACGATACGGCTCACGGGGCGGATTTTTTTCCCCACTGTAGCGATTACCGCCCCTAAATTTCGCTCCTAAAAGCTAGCGATAATCGTAAATCTTTTGCCTTTTTACACTTCCATCGACGATTAGTCAACGCAAGTTTATCTCTGTTCGCTTTAAAATGGCAAGGAATGTCATTGTAAGTAAATTCAATTGAGTTTTTTGAAGTTGTGAGAGTTTGCACGAAATTTCACACCGCAAAAACAATTTTGGAGAACTCAACTGGTGAAATAAATGCAACAAACATAATGTAGTTCGATAAAAATTATGTTCTCTAATACATCTTTCTTTGTCTACTATATCTCTTGCTAGCCGAGTTAAGTTACGTTAAGTTAAGTTACGGACCGAGTTTTTTCCCTTCGATTTATGGCCCAAGCGCGAAGCGAGGATCCGTAACTTACGTTACGGACCGAGAAAACGAGGTTAGTAAGATATTTATTACATCTCTACTGTGTGTCTGACGGGCTCAGGAACGATTTCTATTCACGCGGAACGGCTTCAAATTTCTGACGAACCTCGAAAGCAAAACGAGTCAATTTAAAATCGTCTTTAAGTCGTCTGGACGCTTCAATACACAATTTAGAGTAAAAGAAAGTTTTAAGAGTAATTGCCACTAACAATCAAAGAAATCGTGGCCACGGTCGAAAAATCGATTTTGCTCATAATTTGCCAGTTTGAAGGCCTAGGTAAGTAACTGAAGGAAATCAAGTTAGTTTTTTGAAATATCCAATATAACGGCAGAAATTCACGAAAAACGGTTATCGCACCGAAAGCTTAGATTTCACTTCGCGATAATCCGAAATTTTACACTTTTCAGCTTTTTGCTACACAGTCGTTTACATCGCTGTGAAACGTTCTCAACTTTAAATGTATACATTGATTCTTCCTTAATCAAGAGATAGTGATTATTTCTATTTCTTGTGCTTTCTGGCCGAACTGAGCCCCGATTAAGTAGACATACTTTTCTAATTAAAACAAAACTCAAAAGTTATGCAAATTCAGCGAGGAAAAACGCTGACCAGTAGTGCTTCAAATTGTCTGATATTCTAGCAAAAGACAGTTCAGTCGATGAATTTTAGGCTTACGGATTCATTTTTGTGGGATCTACCAGCAGTTTTGCATGAACGCCGATCCAAAATCGAGAAAATTGCAATTCAGCCCCTTTGAAATTTGCAATGTAACGCAACACGCTAGAATAGGTAAAAATCTTTTGTTGGTTTGAGACAGGACAATCAAAGCCTGTTAATGTCTTTAACGTTTGAAACACTTTACAAATAATATTTAGCTTAGAAATTGCCTGTAATAGCGAAAAAACACGAGTAGAACCAAACTTAATCGCTCCCTAACTCTCCCTGTTTTGTGTCACACATGATACACTTGGCCGATGCTACAATCTTGGAAATGACAATCTGTGGCGAAGGTCAAGTAATTTATGCAGCTTCGGGATAAGTGACGGAGTGTTTGAAGCGTTCAAAGTATTTCCCCACCAGTTGCTCTTAGATTCCCTTTGCGTTCAGATAACTCCTCCCAGAAGCAATTCAAATCTGCAGGAGCAAGGATATTCGGGACGGCTAAAACGCACTGTTCAGCTTTCTCAAATAACAACGCGTACTAGAGCTTTACACTGCAATCCACGGTGCTACTATGCAGCGAGTACGTGACGGACTTGGAAGATGCGTCAAATCTGTAGAAGATGATGGAGCTTTCTCCAGAACTTAACCGTCAATCGCTTTTTCAAATTATGCGATATTCAGCTATCAGTTTGCTTTCCTTTGAAGCTTCGTCCAGTACAAAAAGCCTACCTTTGCATTCAACTCATTGATCGGGGTGGAAAAAGAGACGTCAGTATCAGTTTCATGATCAACTTGCAGGGCGAGAAAGGAAGAGAAAAGAGTTGAATTGCATTGATAACGCTGGGGTGGGGATGAGAGAAAACTCCTGATAAAAATTGCCTTGTTTACAAACCAAATTTGTGACACCACGGTTGGTTTTCATTGCTATTTAGCACTGAAGCATGAAGCATTTTTGTAGCCAATATTTGTGGTGTATCTTTAACCTACGTTGTGGTTTACACTTCTGAAAAAGTTAGTGCTACCTACTCTTTATCATGCTTTATCATGTAGTCTTGTGGATCGTTTTATACCACCAACTACTGCCTCATTCAGTTGACGAGCCTTTCTTCGACCCTGGCTTAACAAGCTTTTCAGTTCAAATAAATTAACAAGAAATAATTCGAAAACACAAGTATCCTGTAAGATGTTGGATGTTGCAACAAGGTGGCCAAACGTAATTAAGCAAATTGCGTGTGTGCAACATTGGTGATATTCTTGCGCGCGTCAATTTTTTTTCCCTTGCTTCTAGTCCAGTTCTGGCCCTTTCTCTGTCACGAAACGTCGGGAGAGAGCCGTGAGAGAGGGACCCTCCCTCTCGACGTTGTGTGACAAGGAGAGGGCCAGAACATGACTACCTTGCTTCTAACTAGTCATTGAGGTGTGACCGTGAAAACTACGGAAATTATTTATTTATTATTCCAGTAGTATATAGGGGATTAGACAAATACCGTTTCGCAGAGGGAGAAGCATTTGCCCGTTTTGAAACCCCCAGGTGTAATACCGAAGCTCGCAAGCTCGCTTCGGTTAAACCTGGGGGTTTCAAAACGGGGAAATGGTGCGTCCCTCTGCGAAACAGTATTTGTCTAATCCCCTATATACTACTAAGGGGAAGGGAGAGAAGTGGAGGGATTCCAATTAGATAGAAACGACCCCGCTGTTATACCGCCCGAACAGCGGCAATGGTTCGAGGAACAAGCAAGTGTCAACTTTCCGATGCAATCCAAAACCTCCCTCCAGAGCTTCGTGAGATAATTTACAAGAATTATGTCGCCATAAAGATTTGCCAGCGAGCGGATTTGGGCTGGGACAAGGTACACGACCATATTTCAAAACTGCCTTTCTGCCAATTCGTGCAGCAGATTGTACCAATGATAATTTGCTTCGATTATCCGAACTGCTATTTCGAGGGTTGTTGTTTCCCCTGTTTCGAAAGGGAGGGAACTCTTCATAAAGCATCGCTAAGCCCGCCGATGGAGTTAATACCTCTCATAGAAAACAGCCCAGAGTACAAGAAATCTTTAAAAGTATGCTCCTGGACCTATGATTGGCATGGGTGGTTCCTTTTTGGCAGGGAGCGTTAGCGAAAAAAGGCGGGTGTTTCCTGGTAAAAAACCTCATCGCCATCAAGCATAGCAGCAACGACCTCGCGCGTAATATCACGCGCATTTTTTTGCCACTCAGGCGTGAAATATTCATGGGCGAGAAACGCAACCAAGTGGGAGCAGACAATCATGTTTTTTTATAATATGCAAATAAAGCAGTCTGTTTCTAAAAGTCAGTTCGAAGCGGGGGTGGGGGGGGGGGGGCTGTTATTTTTTTTATCAGTTCAGCTTCAAGTCTGCCGCGGATGTCCTTCTCAAGTTTCTGGACATCAACATCAGCAAGCTTTCTCGTTGACGGTTGGCGAAGCATCTTCGCTCGGACTTGTTCCTTCAGTGAGTTATACTGTTGAAACTCGGAAAGGATGGTGTCAAACTCATGGGAAGACACCTCGTTGTTATTCAAAGCTTTGGAGAGCAATCTGTTGATTGTATCCCGCTTGGCAACGGCCAGCGTGGTAATCTCTTGATGTTTTTTAATTTTCAAATCAAGTTTTTTGCTGGCGATTATCAGCCCCGAAGAAACGAGGGCGAATCACCCCCCAGCGCCGCCTAAAGGAACTGTTGCCGGCAGGCCAACCACAGACAAAGCGGAGCCAAAACTTGGGCTGGAAAACGCTGCCGAGAGAACACTGGAGCCGGCAATACTCCAATTAACGAATTTTCTTGCCCGTTTGTATTTTTTAGCAAGGAGGCGATAGTGGCCGACCTCACGGTGCAAAGTGTTGGAAATCTCGTTTATTTTTTGCAAGCGGAAATCTTCAGAAGGCGCCGTCAGTAATGGATAGATATGCTCGGAAGGCGGCGCGCTTGGTAACACATTTGCTGAAGACATTGTGTATATAAAGAAATTTAATTTAACCCTAATTCAAAAAGAAGCGGGAAGCTCTTGAAACCAAAGAGTTCGCCTTTTTCATCTTTGACAGAAATAGTGATGCTATTTATAAAGTCGGCTGTAGAGCAGTGCCGCAAGGGCTGTTCCGGAGAAGAAAGGTAGCTTACCTTTTCAAAAGGCTTGCCTTTCACATCAAACAGGGCTAAGACATTTGTCCTTTTGCCATTGAACAGGTTCCGTTCTTTGTCGAGCAAATCACAATGAATAAAATATGTCGTTGAATATGTAAACCTTTTTACGAATGTTATAGTTAAAGGCATCAACTTTCGCCCAATACCAAGCAAACCAGCTAAATCACGATCAAGTTCTATCGGTTTTTGCCCCAAATTTCTGATTACAAGCTGGCCAACAGGTTGATTTATTGCTGTTTCCAACTGTTTATAGCTATATTTGTCGAACAGACCGGCTATTTCTTTTGCAATTCTTTCTAAACTGTAATGCCCTGGGAGCATTTTACTAACTGACAAAGCTCTATCTTTGTCTTTGTCTCCCAGGGTGGCTGAACCTTCTTTTTTCAAAGTGTCCCAGCTGTTGAAAAAACTACAAGAAAGGAGTTTCATGAAATGTACTTTCGGTAACGGGTCTTGAAAATAGATAGTCTCTCCGTTCTCTTGTGTGACAATAGTGAGAACAACCTTTTTATATTTAACAAACAAAATTGTGTCCAAGTAAGATGGCGAATTTGTGGAAAGATCCTGAGTTTGTAAAAAAAGCGGCAGCCGCCAAGGAAAAGGCGTGGACAAATTTTTTAAACCACTTTCCAAAAGCGGACAAAAGCCGGTTCGTTTCACAAGAAAGCATCGACGAGAAAAACAACGCAACCGCAGAGGTGTTTTTCAAAGAAAGCGAAGGCTCGTTTCAAAGCGTCTTCGGCTAAGACAGGCGGTATTGGAGTGCGGAAATGAAACAAGCGCTTGGTTTGGGAGACAGCGGGGGTTTTCCTTATCAATTGTCGCCACTTGGTTCAAAAGTTTCTTTGGCAATCTCTGCGGAACCTTTCGACGGCAAAGCGCCAAGCTTGAAGAAAATATTCAACGCCGAAATCAAAATCTACGTCACGCCTGACCAATATTTCACGACAAAATTCCGAGAAATATTTCAAAAAACCAAACTCAGGCACACGTCTGGAGCCGAATCAAAACACTGGTTAGGAGGGCCTGACATGAAATATTGGCCGCAACAGCTGAACTTCGCGGTTTTCTGCGCGACACAAGGGTGTTGAATTTCACGTGAAATCTTTGACAACGGGATAAATCTCCCCCCGCAGATAAGAGCTTTTTACACCTTCCACGTGTATTTCACCGTAAGGCGCATTTTGTACCAGCTAGGAGGAATTCAGAACATGAGCGCGTTGCCCGGAGATCCGCCTTTCAACCAAATGAATAATCATTATGACGTTGCTTCGTATAAAAGGCTATGCAACGAGTTCGGCATAGACCCCTCGAGCGATTTTCGCTTCACACACGGGCCAAACCACGGTCTTGGAAGCGTTTACATTTATGCGCAGGGCGTGATGAAAACTGGTACTCTATACCCAGGAGGATTTAACAAATTCAGCGATGAAGGAGGAAAAGCTAATCAAGGAAACCTGATTTATTACGAGCCGGGTGCTGCTTCTTATACCCAATCAGACTGGTTCGCGCCAAACACATCATCTGGTTTGACGCAGGTGGGATTGGCGCGAATCAACAAGGCAATCGAAGCCTTTGTTTACTGCATCCTGGGCGCGCAGGTGAACGTGAGAAGTAGCATTCTGGATTCTGGCGGCCGAGCAAAAGAAGCCCAAAGCGAGTTCCTGGTGCTGATGAAAGACGCGATCAGGCAGCCCGACCTGGCAAAGAGCGTGCAAAGGTACCAGCTCGCGGTGGATCAAGCGAAGGTTAGGCTCAATCTTGCTGTAGCCCCCATGGCCTGGCTTATGCCCGCGCAAATGATAATCAACACCGAAAGCACAATCGGTTACAACAACAAGCTGAAACAGGCGGTCTCTGGGATGAAACTAGGGGTCAACAACGAGGTAAACCCGGAGACAAAAAAAGCTGCGCTCAAACTAATGGCAGGTGGCCCGTCAAAAATTAACCCTTCCAACAGCTATCCTTCCAACCCGATTCACAAAGCCGCAACAGCCGAATCAAAAAAATCAGCTTCGTCCGAAACTCAGCAAGCACAGCCAACGGCGCAAAAAATAGAGCCCAAGGCTCCAGATAAAACACCGCAACATGAAATAAACAAAACGTCAGTAATTGTCGGTGTAGTTGGCTTATCGGCTTTGCTGTTCATGGTTTGGCGGTAAGCTACCGCTGCTTCTTAAAATATTTTTCGAACAAAAACGCCACCGCGGCGAGAATAAGCAGCCAGGTGTGCTCTGCCAGAAACCCGACGACTTGGCCGGCGGCTTTGAACAGGAAGCTCACGATCGATCCAATCAGCCCGGGCAGCAGAGAACCAAGTTTCGCGCCAATATCTTTTAGGCCTTTCCCCAAAGCTTTGCCGGTGGCTTTCAAAGCGTTTGTGATTGAACCGACGACAACCCCTATTGTGACCCCCGCGGCGAGAAGAATAGCAGTGACCGTCACGCCATATTTTTTGAAAATCTCTTTGACCCTTTCCAAGAGAGGCCGCCCCCTTTCCCTTTTTGCAATCTGAGTTTGCAAATGCGCGAGCTCCTCGTTTATTTCTGCCACTCAGCCTTCTGCGGCTTCTTTGTCGGAGGGCGAGGCATTCTCATCTTGGATGATCGCCTGGTCTTCCTCTTTTTGGCGCTGCAGGTCGCTTTCCTGCTCTTTCAGGTCGTCCAACGGTTTTGTTTGGTTTAGCCTTTCTTCCATGGCGTTTGTTTCACTTTCTTTTGCTGCGAGGCTGGCCCTGAGTCTGTCAACCTTGGCTGGTTCTTTTTCTCTGTTTCTTGTTTGTTTTAAAAGCTAGTCAAATTCTTTTTTCTTTTTTTCAAGTTCGGTTTGATAGTTCTTTTTCTGTTGTTGCAGCCTACGCAGTTCTACTTCAGTTTCAAGATTCGAACCTTTTTCATCCTGAATGGCATCAATCTGAGTATTAGTTTGCTCGATTTTACGTCTCAGGACTTCCACTTCTTTCTTTTCTTCTTCTCTTTGCGAAGAGAGTGTTTCCGCCTGTTGTAGTTGGATCTCCGCCTCTCTTAAACTTTGGCGGGTTTCTCTGTTAGTATCACGGTCTTCAGTTATAATTTCTTCAGCACTCGGTCCAAGGTCATTTTTGAAGTTGTCTAAAAAACTTTTCATTAAGCCTGACTCATCCTCTATTAGAATCTTGTACTGACCCTTATTTGGCCCCAAAGCAATAATTTTTCCCACATTTTTTCCAGTACCTCTTCTAATTCTGATTTTTGCAAAGTTTGCTTTAGGGAATTTGCCTTTTATCGTATCTACAGCTTTTTTGAGTTTTTGCCGCAAATAACTTTCTTTTTGAAGAGCACTGATTGAAGGTGTTCTTTTAAAAAAAGAGGTTTCTTCTTCTTCTTCTTCTTCTTAATTCCTGATAAGAAGTGTCAGGCAGACCGGACTGCTCGTGCTGCATAGTATGCATTTTCGTTTGTTCACCCCCATGGTAGGGGTCGCCAGGTTGGTAGGGAGTGGACGCCGCACCTGGTTGAAAAGGAGGGGTTCTGTCAACGTCTTTTTCGCCATCATCGTGGTCAAGCTGATTGTCAAGGTCCGGGTCTTCGTGACCAAATTCAACGCCGCCTTCCGCCATAGCAATATTGTATTTCAATTATCTTATTTTAAATAAGAAAAAAATCGCCGGTGTATTATACAATGTCGGTGCACGAGAATCTTCGCCCAACGTACAATAAAAAGACATTTCAAGCCTTGAGGGCCAAGCGCGAGGTCAATCGAATCGCCTTTAAAAAAACTGAAGCCAACCCTGGCGATGAGCTGGATGTTAGAGTGCCCAAGCTGCACGAGAACGAGGTTCTGGTGCCGGGATCGCTAGCGCTTGTCGTTGAAATCGACCTTTCTGGAGGGCACGCCAACAACTTCCTTGTCCAGAACGTCACGCGGGCTCTCATTGAAAGGTTGCAAGTGAAGTTTGGAGGCACCACCCTGCAAGACACGGTCAAATACAGCCAATACAAAACTTTCGAAGACTTTTTTCTTTCGCAGGAAGAACGAGACGGCATGATTCTCGAAGGGATTCAGAGCGAGGATCTATGCAAGATCCGCTCAGCGTCGACGCTGAAAACGCGCTAAACGGGGTATTCGGAAGCAGGTACCGGATCAGGCTGGACAATCAGCTGATAACAGAAAATGGCGTTTTCTACCCCATGGCCCTTTACAACGACCTCCAGTTCATTATAACACTTGCTATAGCTGAAGATGTGGTCAGAGGTTCCGATTCAACCCAGCTGAAATACAAGCTGAAAAACATCAAGCTCGAGTACGAAATGATCGGCAGCAAGACTTTGGCAGACGAGGTAGTCAGCGTTTACACAAGCGGCGAAGAGTTCGCTTACGACTACTTGCAGCATTATACGAAGGTAAATTTAAAAAAAAAACACTGACACGTTTCTCAACATTGAATTCAACAGCCAAATAAGGTCGCTCAAAGCCCTCCTCCTCCTGTTCATAGAGCCGCATGCTGACGGCGCCAGAGATTCAGAAAAATTCATCTTCCCCGATCTCACGAAAGTCAGCGTCACGGTCAACGGCTCGCCCAACATGCTTTACAACAACGGAATCGAAGACATTGACATGTGGAGAGAGGCGAGCCGCATGTTTGCGAAAGAAAAAAATGGAACCGACCACATGGATATGACAAAGTTTTACACCGCCGATAAGTTCGGGCTTGTGATTGATATGCGCTCCATGGCGGATCGGCTGTCGCACGGTAGCGGCACGCGCCTCGTGAACAGTCATTCAGGCATCCAACTGCAAATTGATCGGAAAGGTGAAGGCTCAGGCAACGTGGAGTGCCACATATTCGTCATCTCCGACGCCCAGTTCAACATTATGGACAGACAGTTTGTTTCTGTGCTGTATTGAATAGGAGCATGGACCCGGGCAAGATTCCCTTCAACGCTCTCATCGTGGGGCCGACAAATTCAGGCAAATCGAGGTTCGCGGTTGACCAGGTCTACGGCCCTTTCCGCGGCATGTTCGACTACATCGTTCTCATCTGCCCCACATTCGCGCACAACAGGACCTACTACCGGATTGGTGAAAATGACCCAAGAATGCACGTAATAATGTGCGAGCAGCACGACGTGGAAAAGTGGTTGAAGCTAGTGAGATGGGTTTTCGAGGGCACAAACACGCCCATAATACTCGATGACTGCGCGGCCTCCAAAGACGTGAAAGGGCGCACTAGCGAGCTGGTGAATCTCGCTGTTTCTGCTCGGCATATGGGCATCACCGTTTGGGTGCTGACCCAGAGATGACCGGCATAACAGCTTCCATCCGGGAGAACGTGGCGGCGATCGTTCTCTTTTACACCCCCTCGGCCAAGACAACGAAAGTCATCTTCGATGATTACGCTGGCGAACTCTCTCAGGATTAGTACAAAGGTCTGGTTTCAAAGCTGAGAGAGCGAAAGTTCTCTTATCTTGTGTTCTCGCTTCGCCACCCCTACGAGGTAAAGTTATTTTGAATAAAAAAAATGAAAGCTGTATATATTTTTGCACAATGGTTGGAGAAGAGAATGTCGTGACAGAAGATGTTTTAAAAATAGTGGAAGCCGAGCTGGAGGCCGAGCTGTCGAGTGGGCCAGCTGGTGGTATTGTGCCAACCGCCCCCGGACCTGACATTCCTGCTCTTCGTGAGCAGCTGGCCGTGCCGGTATCTACAGGAAAAGCTTTAGACGCTATAGACGAGCAGGTGAAGCGCCTGAGCGACAAAGATGTCGAGAAATACACCAAACGCTACGAGACGTACGTGGGCTCAAAGACAACAGAAAGCCTGATCGACAGCTTTATTTTTCTTGCATCCAAAGCGGTCGGAATGAAACTTAAAATCAAAGACGTCGATGCTTACCAAAAAGAGATCAGAAACGACTACATCAAAAACAAAGAGCTCTCCAATCTGGCCGGCAACCTTGCTTTGAAGTGCGGCCGGCTTCTTGCTGCGGCCAACGCGGTGCTGATCACCACGAAACATATTGATTGTAACTCGCATTTGGAGAGAAAGGCCGAACAGAAATTGGAAGAAATTCCTCAACAGCAATCCTCAACGCCCGCTGAGTGATTGCAGAACGACCGCATAGTTATCGCTTAGCATTATTATATTTGCTAAGCATACAGCCTTGTTTCAGAATGTCTACCGAACAAGCCGAAGAGACCGATGTCACACAGAAAGCCGAGAGCGCACCTCCATTCGATGTCACACAGCAAGCGACAACTCCGAGTGCAACAACGACAACGCGGCGCGTAAAAAATCCCAGGCATGTGGCCGCTGGAAGAATGGTTGCTGAAAGAACGTGGCTGGCACGGGAACAACAGAAGAAAGCAGCAGAGGCTTATCTCGCGGAAAACAAGGCAAAAGCCGCCACAGCTGCTCCTGAACCAGCCGCGACTTCAGAAGGCGGAGAGAAAAAAAATATCGGCCTCAGCATCACCCAGTGGCTTGCTGTTGGCAGCATAGTCGTTTCACTTGTCGGCATTTATTACAAACGGGAAGAGCTCAAGGCCGCGTTCGGCAAAAAAACGTCTGAGCCCGCGCCTGAGCCCGCGCCTGAGCCCGCGTGTGTTGAGACAGAACCTGCTCGCGCGACAAAACCAAAAGGTTTAAAAAGATTTATTTAAACTTTCGAGTGTAAAGTATATCAACATGCTTAAGGTTGACGTTCCCCAGATTCTCATCTCTTCAGCCGCAATTTTTGGTATCGCGCTGTTATGGAACGACATAAACGAAAAGGTTTTTCATACAGTCCGAGATCTTTTGAGTGCAGCATTTATTGATAAGGCCGGAGAAGAAAAAAGAAGAATAGAAGAAGAAGAAGAAATAAGAAGAATAGAAGAAGAAGCCACGAGAAAGACAGATTAATTCATTTTAAACTTTTATTTTTTCCTATATCTAACGCATCATGTCCGAAAAAAACAATAAGCTTGTCAAGACCGTTATTGACGCCGCTACTATCACTGGCTTAGCCGCTGGCATCGGCTGGGCCGCAAAAAAGGTTGTAAAAGAGAATTTCACTTCTGATCGCAGCAGCAGCGCGATGAATTACGTGAAATTCACCTCCGTCGTGGAGGGCAGCATCGCGCTCAAAGAGTACCTCGAGGACCAAAAAATCCTTCCCACCAGCGTCTGAAATTAATGCTTTGAGGAAAAAAAAAATCTCTTATATTGCACCATGGCTATTGTAAGCATAAGGGATTATGTTGACGAGGCTGTTTTGAGATCCGCGAGAGAAAAAGAAAAGAGCTACGATCAAGACGTCGAGGCGTATCTAAAGGCTCGAGAAAAAAACAAGAACGAACCCAAAAAACTTCTTGACTGGATTGCGACCAACGCGCGAATGCGTGCGGAAGAAAAGAAGAACCTCGAGGACCAAAAAATCTTTCCCACCCCCACCAGCGTCTGAAATTAATGATTTGAAGAAAGCTTCCGATATATATAACCATGGCAAGCATCGCGATTATGGTTGGCGGGGCTGTGTTGAACGCCACGGCTTTTATCGGTGGCAATTATCTGGCGAGGGCGCTTGGTGGGGGCGACAAAGCTGCACTTGAAGAAAAAAAGAGCCATGACAAAGCTCTCGAGGCGTACCAAGCGGCTTACGCCAAATACACGCGCGACCGCACCCATCTTCTCGACTGGATTGCGACCAACGCGCAAATAAAGGCGGAGGCCAAGCAGAACTTCACCACTGACTATGCCTTCAAACTCTACAACCAGGCGCATCCTGACGAACAAATGATACCCCCCAAAGAACCCAAGTTCTCAGATTTCTATCAGCCGAGCGAGCAGCAGAAAAAATGGTGAACTCATGTTCGTGAGCGCCTAGGCTCTCGCTCTGGGCTACGCAGCCTTCCGGTTCCTTTAAACTTTTTTTACCCCTCCTTATAGTAACGCTATGGACGCCAAACTCGCAAAGATATATTACGGCCCCGGGGGCTACTGGAAAGGTATCGCCGCGATAAAAAAATTAGCCGAAGCCGCCAAGGTACCTGAAGAAAACCGCAAAAAAGTAGCTGATCAAGTAAGCGCTCTGGCAGATATTCCTACCCGCGCCGAGGCGAATTCCCCGGCCAAAATTCGACCTTCCCACACCCAACTCGGTCCACCAGGCGGACCTTCTTTTTCTGCCGCACGACAAACTGCCTCGCGGGCGAAAAGGTTTCAAATACGCGCTGACCGTTGTCGACGTGGCCAGCCGCTACAAAGAGGCCGAACCCTTGACTTCGAAAAATTCTGATGAGGTCGCCCAGGCCTTTCAGAAGATTTACAAGCGCGCGCCTCTGAAATGGCCTCAAATGCTGCAGGTTGACCCCGGGCGCGAATTCATGGGTGCTGTCACGCAAGAGATGGAAAAGCACAAAACATATATCCGGCGCGGGCGCGTTGACATTCACCGTGACCAGGCCATTGTTGAACGTTTCAACCGCACCCTGGCTGAGCGCTTGTTCGGGCACCAGTAGGCCGTGGAAATGCGACTCCCTGAGGGCCAGCGGTCCACTGCCTGGGTGAGAAGACTTCCTGAAGTTGTTTCGGCTTTGAACAACGAGGTAACAAGCCTTATCGGCAAGAAACCCGCCGTTGTTCGAGGACACAGCTCTTTCCGCAGTTTTCTTTCCGGCCACGCATCAACCACGCACACTTGCTTGTTCCTCGAACCATTGCCGCTGTTCGGGCGGTATAACAGCGGGGTCGTTTCTATCTAATTGGAATCCCTCCACTTCTCTCCCTTCCCCTTAGTAGTATATAGGGGATTAGACAAATACTGTTTCGCAGAGGGACGCACCATTTCCCCGTTTTGAAACCCCCAGGTTTAACCGAAGCGAGCTTGCGAGCTTCGGTATTACACCTGGGGGTTTCAAAACGGGCAAATGCTTCTCCCTCTGCGAAACGGTATTTGTCTAATCCCCTATATACTACTATTCCTAAAGTGTTTGCTTACCTCGACTTCCTTCAATGATGAAAACTTTTAGCACAAGGACTGGCGTGTTGCTTTTTATCTGGTCAGACTGATTTTAAAGTACAAGCCAGCAGGTGCAAGTCAAGGAGGAATATGCGTTGTTATCATTGAGGAGAGTTTCTGGCACTCTGTTCATCAAAGACTTCAGTCGTCACTGGCGCGCCTGAGCCCACAGGGAAGAACTGTTCTGAATCTTCTAGTAAATTCACGGACTTGAATAAATTTCCATTTGCCGTGTGTGTAATTTCCACAGATCCTTGAGTGACATGAATCAACTTCTGGACCTGTACCTAATCAGGAGCCGGTCATGGGCTCCTGACCTAATCAATGAGATTGTCGATTCCAAGAAGTTTCTCGGTTTCTCGAAACGCACACATTCGCCAAAAATGTTCTTCACGTATGCCTCAATGCGATAAAATCTGAAGGACTTTTAGTGGCTTTTGATATTCTTGTTACACTGTATGAGCGGTATGACCGTAACTGCGTGCCGGCACAAATTCCACCGTATTGAAGAACGAACTCGCGCGGGGCGTCTCTAACTCATCCAGCTTACTTCGATTCTTCTTTGATAAGTGCGTTGTTTGCTTGGTTATCGATACAACATTAACTTTTCGTGGGAATAGATAGCCTCCTACTGGCAAGCGACGGCATAAAGCTTGTAATCCCTAACATCGTTCCAATATTTATATACTATTGGGACCTTTTTTACTTCGTTCGGCGGGTTAACTGGGCAATCTTCTCTTATTAATGCATGATTTCGCACATCAACAACAAAGATCTTGTTATTAAAATTTGACTCATTTTGAACAGTGAAAAAATGGTTTCAAATTTGTTTCCCTTGAAAAATCGCTCGATCGTGGCACTGGGCAGCGAGAAGATGGAGAGTGCGATTTAAAAGTTTGGTGTTTCTTTTTCGCTTTTTTTAAAATCTTGTCGGCGATTTTTTTAAAGTTAAATACTACTTTTAAAGCTTTTCAAATGTGAAAGACATTAATAGGCTTTGATTGTCCAGTCTCAAGCCAACAAAAATGGTCTTACTTATTTCAGCGTGTTGCGTTACATTGCAAATTTCAAAAAGCCTGAATTGCAATTTTCTCGATTTTTGATCGGCGTTCATGCAAAATTGCAAGTAGATCCCACAAAAATGAAACTGTAGGCCTACAATTCATTGACTGAACTATCTTTTGCTAGAATATCAGACAATTTGAAGCACTACCGGTCAGCGTTTTTCCACACTGAATTTGCATAACTTTTGAGTTTTGTTTTAATTAGAAAAGTATGTCTACTCAATCGAGGCTCTATTCGGCCAGAAAACACAAGAAATAAAAACAATCACTACCTCTTGATTAAGGAAGAATCAATATATACATTTAAAGTTGAGAACGTTTCACAGCGATGTAAACGACTGTGTAGCAAGAAGCTGAAAAGTGTAAAATTTCGTATTATCGCGAAGTGAAATCTGAGCTTTCGGCGCGATAACCGTTTTTCGTGAATTTCTGCCGTTATATTGGATATTTCAAAAAACTAATTTGATTTCCTTCAGTTACTTACCTAGGCCTTCAAACTGGCAAATTATGAACAAAATCGATTTTTCGACCGTGGCCACATTTTTAGAATTTTCTTTGATTTTTACTGACATTTACTCTTAAACTTTTACTTGCTATAAAAGTTAAGAACACTTGGCGATAAATCACAAAACAGTTTCGCAACAAAACCAACTTTTAAATTTTAGCGGGCTGTACAGGAGAGTACGCCCCGCTAAATTGACCAATCACAGCGCGCGCACTAACTAAGAGATATAATAACCTGAGTTACTCGCTCATTGCCAAGATTTTTTACAAATCGTTAGTAGGCGGCGCGCAAGCCGATTCATTGACGAAGTTGGGTAAACAAACCCACTTGTAAACTGTAAAACCAAATTTACTGCAGGAAAAAAACAAACATGTTATTTGCCGGCTTAGGGTCGGTCCGTATAGTGAAAAACTGTGACCTCGGGCTTGAAAATGCTGCCCTCGGCCTGCGGCCTCAGCATTTTCAAGACCTTGGCTACAGTTTGTCACTATACGGACCGACCCTAAGCCGGCAAAAAACATATATATATATATATATATATATATATATATATATATATATATATATATATATATGCGCGCCAAATGGAGGCCAGTGTTCTTTCTTTTAAAGCCCGCCTAGATTAGCTCAGCTATCCGCGGGCATGTTATAATTGTGACTTTGGAAACAAAATAAAATGTATGTATGTATGTTTAAAGCTATATTCTAAATTGTACTAACCGACAGGAACAACGGTGAAATGAAGCAAAAATCCTCTGCCCTGAGCACTTGAGCCTGAGAAGAACATTATCACTACGGCATCTCCAGCTACAACTGAAGATTGTCCAGTCCGCTCGCCACAGTACAAGCCAACTGCATAAAGCTTCGTAGAAATGAACAAAAAGGAGGTCCCACGTTTACTACAAAAATGAAGATTATGTTTGTGCTAATATCCACATAGTGTCGTAATTACTAACTTTTTTGGAGGAGGAGCTAAATTACCCTGTTATTATTAGATACCCCGAGTTAGTGACATGACAGTGAAATCCATCCCAAGTTAATAAAGGATGCCTAACACACATCCCTGTGAAGCGAAAGATCGCAAAGCGTTTGCTCTTCTTCATGTCACACTACAAGAAAAATGATAGAGGGTTCATTTTGGAATATTTTGAAATTGTTTCATCTGCATTTCATGTGTGCAGTGAAATAAGGACAACACTAATGATGTCAGAACTTACGTGAGTAAATATGTCAATACTTACCAGCTACCCACGTCAAAGTCGGTGAAAGAAATGTTCAAGGCCATGCCATATGGAATAGGAACTGTATAAACGCATACCATATTCTTAGGATAGCCGTTGGGATATCCCGGACTTTTCAATGAGTCGTTTCCCGGCGAACCACACCCTGGCAAAGAAAAAAAAAAAAAGCACAAGCCAACAAAAAAACATTTCAAACATAATTCTCCAGCTGTTGGAAAATTTATATCTTCTCAAGAGAAGCATTCAATTCGTTCTTCCCAGCAAGTTCTCGGACAAATATCCTAACCAGCTGACTTGTGCACCAAATGTATCTTGCAATACACCCACCAATATGGTGGTTGGGTACAACAGATTGTTTCATTTACGAAAAGCAATCGAACCTAGCGGTTAAGAGTCATGTTACAGCAGCTGAATGTTGCCCCCAGGTTCACAAACCAGCGCGACTTCCGTTACGGAAGATATACTCTTTAAGGAGCATGAGATGCTTTGAATGCTCACTGGTGTTTGTGAAACATTTTCAGCAACGATTGTCCGAAAGTGATTAAATAGAAACGAGCGACCATAAAATTTTGAGATGAACACAAGTTTAAGCTTCCTGTCAATTATGTTCCATCCTCGGAGACCCAGGGGCTGTTAGTCTCGAAGATATTTTCAAGTGAAAGTTTACTTCAACCCTGGGCACTTACTCTTATTGAACCTCTTCCAGAGGTGTTCGAATTCCGTCGCGGTGATTGGCCAGAAAAAAATTTTCTGGCCAATCAGCGAGGAGGTCCACTCCGTCGCCCGGGTGTGGTTTTCTTCGTCGATCGTCGTGGTTGCTTGGCCCATACAAGGTTCTTGTTGAGAGTTTCAGAAAAAAAGATGCAACGAAGCTGAGGAAATCGCCAACCGTAACATGGACACAAGGAAACAATACTCGTCGATCAATTTTCAAGAAGGACTTATCGAAGGTATATCGTAAATTACTATGGCTAAAGTACGCGACTTCTGAACTATTGTTGCTGGCGCGAAAAGCTTCTCGAGTACACTCTTTATTAGTTCTCCTCGATCGTTGAACGTCTTCTGAAACATTCCACAATGTGCGAATCTCCGTTGAACGGACCACGCAACGATGTTGATGGACGTGGGACGATCGTCCAGCTGTATTTTATCATAATATTAGGGTCTATCCAAATTTAAACTAGACGCTTTGCTGCGTATACCCAGGCAGTCGTTATACTAAGAAGCACTAGCTATACTGCAATTGAGCTAAATGTTCTGCTTTTGAAGTCGTACGAAATTCAATCGATTCGATGTGCTCAAGCTATTCTGCCTTTGATTCCATTTCTTGGAATCGATTGATAGGTTATTACTCGTTTGCAGGCCTTTAGGGCGTGAAATGAGTCAAGGTCTTTACATCAGCCTATAAACGTTTCAGCCTATTTTCATTAGCCTTTGTAGTCGTCGTCATCGTCGTCGTCGTTGTTGTTTTTTTTTGCGTTTCTCAAGCAAGCGAGACATTTTGAATTTGAGTTATGGCGGTGCGTGACATAGAGCTACGAACGCGTTCGTCGAAAAACATATATTTATCTCGTGAGTTTTAGCCCATTCAGAAGTTAAAGTATTAGGAAAAGTGCTTATGTAAATGCTTCTTTGTTCAGTACAGATAATCAGTCATCTCGATAGCCAAAGTAAGTTCCAGATGTTGACACTATTTTGGGCTCTGTAAATTTGCGCAAAATATTTTGACTAATATCGGAGGTTTGGGAAAACGCACAGACTTAAAACTTAGAGAAGTAACGTCTTTATTAATCCCCTATAACGTCACAATTTTTGTTGACTTTATCCACGAAATGGTTTTCGAATAAATTTTTTATTGCGCCAGGATTGCGTGAAAGTGCAAGCCAAGAATTGTTTTGCTGGGGTCAACGCACATTAGTTTCTTTTAGCTTAAATGTACAATAATTCGCTACATGGATTTTATTCTTGTAGAGACACATAACCCTGTTACAAGAAAATAACGAGAGAATATCGTTTAGTTTGAGATTTTAACGTTATCGTTCTTTAGGAACCTTCTCAGATCGTTTTACCGAGGTGTACTCGAACAGATACATTCGTAAGCAAATTCTCTAACCTTGCTGTTCTTGTTGCTTAGACGTTCTTGAGTTCGTGCTGGGATTCTACTTGGTTCACGATTACGTCTAAAAATACGACGACGCTTCTGAAGATGCTTTTTATCAAGTTGAATTAAGAGTTGATAGCCCCGGTTGATAGCTCCTTTCGTATAACACGATTCTTGACAAATTCACTCAAAATGTTCGCTCGTAAATTGATCTCGATTCTCGTAGGGCTTGCAGACCGACCCGTTCCGAAAACGCTTAACGTCCTTTAGTGCTGGTCTACCGTGAACGGTGTGTTCGTTTATATGTGCTTTCATTGCCCAAAAACTCACGGAATCCGTGCTAACTTTTTACGACGACAACTTCTGTAAATTCCTCGCTGGCACAGGTGACGCATGCGCTTTAGAGACCAGACGGCGATTTGTGACTGAACGAGAACAAAAAAAAAAAAAAAAAAAAAAAGAGAGAGAGAGAGCCGAAATTTAAATCTAGGCCTCACTGCCTGGGTAAAAATTGGTTTGTGCAACGGAAAGAGAACTATAACCAAGAAAATTCAAGGGCCTTTATGGGAGTATAAAAACAAAGTGAATTCACTGAAGGCAGCCACAGACAGAGCCAAAACATTGGTACGCAGTGCGTACATGGTCGGACATGAATACATGCATATTACCTTATTAACAGTTATAGGTTATGTAGTGATCCTTTGTTATATTATTTGAAACCTGAACAATGCATATATAGATAAAAAACCAACTACTAAAACGGATTTATTTAGAGACAGTGAGTCTTTAAAGAACAGGTAAAGATCGTTTATTGCAAGCTTCCAAGCATCATCTTCTAAAAATCACTGAAAAACTTCTATACATGATATAACACATGGAAAGGATGAAATAAACTTCCCGTTTTAAAACAATTCTAACCTGTTCTACATTGAATCGCGAAAAGTTGAGATTGCTGAGATTCACTGCACTAGAGCACATGTTGAAAAAGGGTCAAGATTTAAGAAAAGAACTGAATAGAAAATTCACAAAAATCCACATTACTTCAACTGTCTTCAATACCTGATAGAGATGATATAATCAATGTTTCAGTTAGATAACCTGTCATAATGCAACAGCAAACAGCTTAGCTTAAATTAAAAGTGGTGATCAGCGCTGTCGAGGCCAAAATCAGCCTTTGTTGATCTTCGGCAGTCCTGTGTTGTTGAACGATACCTCGTGCAAAGTAAGTCGCATCAATACAGTTTATCCTAACTTTATTGAAGAAAATTGGTTCGAATTGGGAGTAAAATTAATTACACGAATAAAGCGAATCCATGGAAAACGCCTACTAGTTCGAATTATTCGCAGGTTCCAGAGATCGTGGGATTAACAGATGGGGAGGACTCCACCGTATTATTGTTGTTGTTTGTTATGCGACGTCCCCGCCAGCATAGATTTCTTTTCGCTCGCCATTCCTCTAAGTCTTAGTCCGTTCGCGGTCTAGGCAATGTTTTGGTTTTGCGTGAGACAATCGGAGTACAGAAAATCATATATCCATTTCTGGTAATGCCCCGGACTGTTTGATACTCGATTTCTAAGAAATCTTTTTAAAAGAAAAATAAATACTATAACTTGACGTTTCGGCGCTTATCTTGTCGCCATAATCAAATGCAGATTAAAGTCGTTCAGTTCAAATTATAGTTATATACTAGCTTAGTTCGAGTAACAAGTGGGTAAAAACTTTTTACCGAGACTATTTACATAGTATTGCAAACTTCTGTGCGACTCTTTTAAATATCTTTTTAAAAGAAATCATTTCTAACAACCCCAAATCTGGAAAATAAATTTTGAAGTACATGTAATATATGAAACACTTGAAAGTACTGGTGAAATGAAACTGATGATGAAATTTTACCTGTGTTTTACTTGACAATTTCTATGAACTTTGGAAATTACTTTCTCGAGTTTCCATGTGAAAGTGTTTTTGCTGTTATTTCAGACAACTGCTTATATCTTTAGCTTTTAGAAGATGCAAAAAGGACTGTAATGTACTTAAAGGTATTCTGGTACAAGGTTTGTGTCCATTAAAAACTAAAATTGCTCGATTTCCTATCGGGATCGAGTCAAGAAGAATGTGACGAACAATGTCACGTAATAAAACACTTGTGTGTTTAAGTTCTGTTTTTCATTTTTCTTTTCCTACTTCTTGGTTAGTCTAGTCACCTTGTATTCTGTATCAATTATTGAAACCTATTAAATTTTTAGGAACATGTGTAAGGATATATGTATAATTAACTACTTAATAACCGAGAGTGAGGTCGTTACGGGAAAATCTCAAACTGAGGTCTTGCCGTATTGACCGAGCGACAGCGAGGTCAATACGGTAGGCCGAGGTTTGAGATTTTCCCGTAACGACCGAACGGTCGAGGTTATTAAGTTGTTTATGATATGGCTCACGAATCGAAGAAAAAAAAATTATTCGAGCGGAAGTCGTCAATTTACATCCGGCGATGCGCGCGTTTACCGATTCATTCATCGTCTCAAACCCAGGGCAAAACTACACAGTCATTGAACTTCACTACTGTAATTCTTTACGGGAAAAATGATTGTCACAGCCCTCAAAAAGGTATTTTAGTATCGTGGAGCCACAACTTGATGAGGGAGATTTTCCAACTTTTGTGCCGAAACGTCAACGCATAGAGAAAAGACAGAAAGTGCTTCAAACTGGTCCAAACCAACGGTCTTTCGGTGAAAGAAAATACTAATGCACTGCTCAGAATGACTCGATCTTCGCATTCGCTTTCGACAACATATCTCGGCCTTCTTCATTCTGGGACTTATGAATGAACTTTTCAAGCCTTGTGAGCGTCTAAAACTTCCTGCAGGTATCAGAAACACTGGTACCGACAGAAACCGCCCGATTGTTTACATCTGGTGATCCTGGAAGCTGATTTTCACTTGCTTGTGTTGAAGCGAGGGAATCTATTTGATGAGAACTGAAACGGAGTTCAATGTCTCGGTAATTATTGTGACTAAGATGATAACTTATAAGTTCTTCGTGGTTTTCTGCTCAGGATACGTGACACATCTGCCGATGGTGTTTTTCACTTAGCGATTTTAGCTTTACTCAACACTCGGCAAACTTTGATTGCTTTTCACTAGTGCTCGCCAAGGTTACCGGTAAGTCCAAAACGAGTTCTATATAAATTTTATTTAGGAAAAATCCCTAAACTTTTAGCTACTCGGAATTAAATTTACTTCTCTTACTGTTTTTAATCGGCTTTCATCGTTTCAATGCGCTTGAATTTTCCCAGCCGGGCTCTTCCCAATTTGCATAATCCGTAATCGGCCCGTGGGCATTACGGCTGCATAATGACCGCTCAGATCTCGCTCTTAGCCAATCAGAGCGCGCGTTATATCGGCCACAAGCCAAAGCCATATAATAAAATATTTTAAGTCTAGGAAATATGGCATTGCATGATATAACATACAGAAAACATCAGGTGCCTACTGAGTGTACCGTCAATTTATCAAGTTTCAAGTATACTTTAAAATCAAATTACAAATATAATAAAAATAAGGCAAAGTTGATATTTGTTACAATGGCCCAGTACTGGAATATATTCCTAACAACCAACATAAACAAGTCTAACATTTGAACAAAGAATGCCTAAAGAGATTTGGTTCAGAATTGCTATGAAAGAAGATATTTCATCCAATTCGCAATTCTGATCGTTTGTTAATTTCCTATCTATAATTTTGCGACTCGGCTTGCTTGCGGCTTGCGATATCCTTGTAATAAAGATGGCATATTGCGTTACAGCACTTATCTTCTCTCCTGCATCTTAATTATCTATATCTTAGATCTATGATGCACTTTTTTTTAAATTGGCATTTCTCCCGTATTATCTCTAGTTGTCGGATGGCACACGTTTTCAAATCGCTCGTCTGACTATGTACGCATTGCGTATCTATTTTAAACGAGTTTTAACCTCGTGCGCATGAGTATAGGCTACTTAATAATAATAATAATAATAATAATAATAATCACTTTATTTAAGTGTCGATGTATTTAGCACTAATGTGCTAATTGGGGACACTGTCAATAAATAAACAAATATTTCAAGTATAGCATAAACTATTAAGAGTCACTGACTGGAAATATCGAGAATGGCTGGCCAGGTTAGAAAAATCGAAAATCCTGAAACTTTGCCTAAAGAACGCTTTTAGGGAGCTACTTTCGAAAATATCATTCCGAGTTTCTTAGAATTTAAAGTCTTCGAGAAATTCGCAAAAAACGAAAATATAGCTTTTTACCTCATTAAATATGCAAAAAATATCTGGAAAATTGACAAAGTTCTCGGTATTCGCATTGAAACAATTTACAAAACTAGAACACGGGGTAAACTTGGCATAAGAGCTTTACTTTTCTTCTATCTAACAATAGGAAGTTTTAAATTTTTCAAGCATTTTGAAGGATTCTGTCGATCGTTGAAGAATTACCTTTTCAAGCCCCTATGAAAACGGCAAAAATTGCGTAGTTTTACGGGCTTAAAACGCATCTTGGTATGTCCGATATGGAACTAAAACAAGTACTGTGCAAAAGAGTGTCGTTTGTACTATAATAATATGGAAAATAATTTCTGGGCAATCGAGGTTCACACAGGTAAAATGCAAAAGTTCGCGACAGTCTCTTCTCAAATTTGCATAATGCGGTATGTTCAAAGAACTCTATTGTTGAGCACTCTAGTCTGTTTTTGTTCCATTTGTGGACCATGCTTTGTGGGAAATACACAAAAAGAGAGTTGATCCATGTCGTTATTACAACATTGTTTCATTATTTCACGCAAGGTACATAAAACTACAGAAAAAGCCCAAAATATAAGTTCAAAGTCACCCAGAACGCCTTCCAAACTAAAATGTGGCATTCCAATTTGGAAAAATTCCGAAGGGTACTGGTATTTGATGCCGAAAAAGTTTGTGTTTCCGAAAGGTTTTGGCTTATTGGAAGGAGAAAAAGAAGTGTTCAGTTGAGTCCGCCAGGGACAATACATCCAATTTCACCAAAATGTACAATTTAATGTAAAAAAGATCGTGCACCCATCGCGCTTTCCTTTTTTGAGAGATTCAGATTTTCTGATCTCCCGGCCCACAACTTATCAGAATAAAACGGTCATCCATCTATGATTCTAAAAGGATTCAGAATTTCTGATCCCCCAAGACTTTAATAGTTTCAAAAAACTGATCGCCAGTCCGCAACCCGTCAGAGCAAAACAGTCATCTATTTATAATTCTAAATGCATTCAGAATTTCTGATCCCCACCACCTCACGGGACAAAAACGGCTATCTGTTCATGGTTCTAAAAGTATTGCGAATTTCTGATCCCCCTCCCCCACCAAATCTGCTAACATGATAGAAAGAGCTGTCGATTTATAATTCTACAACATTTCAGCATTTCTGATCCCACATGACTTAAAGGGATTCAAAAATTCTGATCCCCCAGTGCATAACTTATCAGAACAAAACGGTCATCTACCCATAATTCTTAAAAGGATTCAGAATTTCTGATCCCCCTTGTCAGGTGATAGGACAGAAATGGCCGTCTATTTATAATTCACAAGAAATTAACTAGATGTCTGATAGCTAAAAAGTAACGATTGGATAGTAACTTTAAACACATAACAGACAAAAGGATCACAGAGTAAAGGGCATCATAAAAGTACACAAATGAAATATTCACAGCTAGGTCATTATTAATAACGATTTGAAACCACGCCAAAGGATCGAGACAAAAATTGCAGTTTCATTTCGGACAGTGAAAGGTTTTATTTTCAATTCAAAAAGATATGAATTTAGGCTCCAGAATTACGAGTTGTTGTTTAAAGTCCACATCAAAGATAACAAGAATTTTAATCAGGACTCAGCTGCCGTCTGCGCCACCTCCGTTTTCTGCTTTAATGTGTTCGTTTCAGATTGAGGACCGCTATTCTTGCCTTTTTTTCCCCCTCTGCTCTGCAATGAAGCAATTGAAGCTAAATATTCTTATAAATAGCGCTAGAATTAACATTGTTTTTCATTAATCAATTGATCGGGAGTGTATTCTTTTGTAAAGAATAGTGAGCAGTATGTAGGCAATGCAGTAGTGAAGTGTATCGAGCGTGATCTGTAGCTTCAAATCAATTCAGTGTAAACTTTAAGTTACCTCTTCAAAAAGCACACTAACAAGCTATTATGCAAGCGTTTCATACATAGGAAATGCGTGTGAATAATTTCTTCGTTACGGGTGCTAATAAAATCAGGAGAACAAACGTTTTTCTTGTGTTTCAGTGATCGCGAAATAAATATAACGAAATTTCTTCAGCCACAACATTGATTTCGATTCAAAGATTGAGCAGCTAACTGTAATGTTGAGCAACAATTATGATATACTTACTTTTCTGCGACTTGCCTTTCTTTCACCGAAGCAACCAAGATACTCATTTGAACTTGGACAAATCATTCCATGCTTCTTGCTGCTATTGACAATGTTGGATTCGAAATTGCGCGCAAATAACCGACTCCTTTGGAAAGGGAATCTGCTGGTCAAAAGTATTCATTTATCAGATTGACCGAAGGATTATGGGATCGGACGGAAACACCAAAATGGCGGGCAAAGATCGTGGTCAATGTTGTTAGGATTCGATAACAAAGCTCTCTGTTATTATATAGCCTTGCTCTACGTTGGAAAGCAGTCACAAATTGTTTACAGATGTCCGTTGTTATTCCAGTTGAGTCAAATCCCAGTAAAGGTGGAAAAGTATGAAGTTTCGTCGGCAAAACAGTGTGGCAATCAAACTATTTGCCAGCAGCTGGCGGTTTCTCTTACACTCGTCAGGTTTACAGAAAGGTTATGGTTCCTGCAGCTTTCCAAGGTAAACTGATTTTCTTGCATAATTTGTGACGGTTCTTAAAATACTGGAAACGTTCTGGCCGGTTAAATTGATCGTGGAAGATTACAGAAGATGCAGATGCTTTAACACACTGTTAAGTCTTGTTGATTTCGTGAATACAAATGTTCATTTCCTAAAGGAGTTATGAAAGCAACTGTATTCAACGCAACAATATACGAACAATTTCGTGTTGGGAAAATCATTCATTGTAAAAGTACAATAAGTGCAATAAATGTGAGCTCTCTCATGTAGTTTACATATACTTCTTATATATCTAGTGTATATCTTGTCTAGGATCAACTGGGCATACATATGTAGTATACAACACCTAAAACACAAGATATCAAAAAGCAACATCCTTCACCTTTTTGATTTTCAGGTTGATGGTGGTGCTCTTGAGGTTATGTTAGATGTGCATATTACATTATCAAGACCAGTTGTTTGCCACTTATTACTTGAGTTGCAAAAGACTGATGTCATTTTCATTAGGGTGGTTGAAGTTCTCTTTAATTGGGCAGTGCTCCAAAGGTCCTTTATAATTTGGCATTTCTTTATGCAAATAGAGGTTATTTAGAACGGCAGATATAATTCACAGCTAGGTTACGGAAAATTACTTTTAACCACTTCCAGACCTTTGTACATAAGTCTTGCCATAATTTGAAAAACCCATGATTCATGGATAAAATTAATTGAAAAAAATACTTTCATGAAGAAATTACTGTAATTGAAATTTGAAATTCATGTCAAGAATATTTTGTGCTTTTTCGGTCATGAAATCTGTTTACATTTCATGAAAATTTACTGAAGAATGTAAACATTTACTAGACTCCAATTTAAGTAGCTGAGAAGTGTTTCAAACAGGATTTTAGAAAGATATATGTTAAATTTAAGTAAGTTTTGTGATAAATCACAACATAATGGAAACTCATTTCCAGCCAGATTTTGTCCTCCTTTTGCATCTGGAAGTGCCTGGTTTTTGGTATTAAATTTTAATGTACAACTGTAGCAGGTTTAAATAAAACTATTAGTTATTTATACATTTTCCTATGTAAATACAGAGATTTCACTTAGGTTTAGGATTTGAAGAGCAGTTATCAAAGATCCATATAAAATGAATAATGAAGAGTTTTCAATAGTTAGCTATAGTTTCACCACCTGTGACTAAGAAAGCTTTTGGTTAGGTAAATATTAAAGTGCTGCATGTACATGAGTGATGGATAATTTTTTAGATTGGCTGCTATCTTTTTACTATCTCTGGGTTTTGGGTAGGTTATCACAGTGCGATGTGAGTGATGGGTAGTTTTCAGATAGGCTATCTTTTTACTAGATAGGATAGTGTTTTATTGTTCAATGTAAGGACTAGTCTTCAGAAAGCCTAGGTTTTGGCTTACTACATTAGTGGTGGTTTTTGGATAGACAAGTTAGTGGATAGATAGGCCATCTAAGTATCTGTTGACTATCTACACAGGAAGCTAGTTTTTAGCTAGTCAATCTATTTCCTAACTATCTGATAGATAGATATTAGTTAGCTTTAAGCCATGTCAAAGATAGCTATCCTCTATCTACAAAACCTCTTGGATAGAAAAAAGAATAGAGATTTGCATCCCTCAACCAGGAATGAGATAGTTGCAAGCAGCATGAAGTTAGTAATAAACTAGTAATAAGATATGATTGTTTTTGGGAGGGCTTCTTTAACTGAGGACAGCAAACTGTTGCCAGCTACCAGGAAACATCTCCAAGATGAGTATGCCAAATTAAAAAAGAAAGAATAGAATTGCTTGTAGCATTAGCTACAATACTTGCATCCATATCTGTCAGGTCTTTATAAAAACAATTTTACCCACACTCTTCTCCTTTGAGCATGGTTAAACTGGTTGCGTAGCTGAAGTGTGAATGAACTGGTAGCCCACTCAAAAAGTTAGATTGAAGATGTAAAAACGTGTTGGGCAAAGCTAAAGTCCATGGCCTCTGCTATATGACAACAGGTTTTTGGAGGACACTGTATACATGTATGTAGAGTACATTGACCCACTTAAATGTATCAACTGCAAATTTAAATGTTCATTTATATTGCAGTCTTTAATTGTCGTCCCTGTAATGTACTGTAGTGTTCCTGAACACTCTTTTTGTTTTATAGCAGTGAGGTGCCTTGTTTCCATGTTAAACAGAAATTGTTAGAAATTTTTCTTTTGCATAAGGTGGGCAAATTCTGACAGAGAAAGTGGAGTCTGCATTTATGCCTACAGTTGTGCAGTTTGAGTAATCTTACTGTTTTGATCAATTCTGAACTTTCCTATCCTCTTAGGTACTGTTTGATATTGTTTTTTTAAACTTACAGCTACTGTAATTTTGAAGTGCATAGATCATTGTAATACAATGTGTGATGTTTACAGTTACTTATATTAATAGACTGCTGTGAAGAAAATTGTTCTTCATCACTCTCTCAGTATAATCTGAGTGTATGGAATCTGTTAAGAATTATGCTATATTTGTATAAAATTTCTAATTGAATATTGTTATGAAGAAAAAATATTTTGATTAGACATTGTTCAGGCAGGCAGTAAGATCTAAACCCTGTCTTCAGTGTTATGATTTAATGTGGCTACATTGGATGTAACACTGGGTTTGCAGGGGATCAGAAATTCTGAATCTTCTCCTGTGTTCTTTGGGGGATCAGAAATTCTGAACCCTTTCTAGAGTTCTTTGGGGGATCAGAAATTCTGAACCCTTTCTAGAGTTCTTTGGGGGATCAGAAATTCTGAACCCTTTCTAGTGTTCTTTGGGGGATCAGAAATTCTGAACCCTTTCTAGAGTTCTTTGGGGGATCAGAAATTCTGAACCTTTTCTAATGTTCTTTGGGAGATCAGAAATTCTGAACCCTTTCTAGTGTTCTTTGGGGGATCGGAAATTTTGAATCCTCTCTTGTGTTGTTTGGGGGATCAGAAATTTTGAATCGTTTTCTATGGAGGTACCTCTCGAGACAAGAAATTCAAAAAAATCATTTGGTTTCTTATGCGTGACTTAAACATTACATTTCAGTTCAAATAAAGAATAGGAAATTGCTCGGAAGAATTTTTTCATTCCTTGCAAACAGGGAAACTTTTCCTCTGAGTTTTAACACCAGTTTAAGATTCTTAGTATATTGCAAATATCGTCTTTGGAATTAAGTGGCAATCATAGATTTCCGTCTAAGCTCTACGTTTCACTTTAGGCCAATTTTGCACTTATTTCCAACGAAACTTCCAAGCCTGCAACGTAAAAATAACTTTTCTCCGAGACAGGTTTCTATTTTACACCGAAAAAGTAGCCATTTTTGAAGTGGTTCTCAGTATTTACTCTGAATTTTATCAAATTGGAACACCACATTTTAGTTTGGAAGGCGTTCCAGACTAAACACGCTACATGTATTAGATGACGCCAGTCACGTAATATATATTTTCAGTTAGCTCCAATTGAAATTTCTAGATTATTGAGGTTTAGACACTTGCTTATAATAGAGACATATCAGGGTTTGTCTTTCCCGTTTATATACACTCGATTAGTCTGCAAATATTCGAAAGGAGACTGGTCTTTTAAAGTAAATTTTAGCATGGGTCTCGATTTTGATCTTGATGGGAAACGAATTAATTCGATGCACTAAATGAAACGAAGAGGTTTTATTAACGTGATCCAGTTAGACCAAGGAAGCAAGTTTTCTTGAAAAATAGAGTAAGACTGTTTGAAATCTATGATCCCGCGATCTGACCTCGGTTGGAATTCGGCCTAGTCCAAACGTCGTGCTTCTGTCGTTCCGACCTCAAATAAATTTGGCCCGGCAGTGCAGGACAAAAAGCTATGAAAGATTCAAACGTCGAATTTAATTCAGTCGCGCAGAAGATCGGAAGAAGTTTGCTTTGCTGAAGACCTTTTTAAATGCTAAAAAGCAACTGCAGCTGATGAAGCAGGATATGAATTCACAGGGACGGCGGAGTCTTTTTTCAAGTGAAGGAGGGGTCGGGGGGGGGGGGGGGAGGGAGGAGGTGGGTGGCTTGAAAACGAGCGGTGCCGGCGCAAGTTTGTAGAGGAGTCTAGGGGCATCCTCCCCCCAAAAGCATTTTAAATCTAGGGGCTCGGAAATGGTATTTTTGACATTCTCCATGGTGTAGTTCTTAAGAAAATCAACCTAGTGGATGAACTATAAAATGACAGATACTTTTAGTGCATTTACAGGAATATATTTTGAAGGTATTGTGAGCTTGATACATCTTTCTCAGCCCTCCATGATATATCACGGCCTTAGTACTGACTGACCCGCGCTTTTACACAAGCCCCCCGTGTGTGGGAAGGAAGCGCACGCTGCGGAAAGGTTAAAACTATGTAAACATGAAAAGTTTCCTGAAGATTTGGTTCGAGGTTGTAGCTTTGTAAATTCTTGGTAAATCTGTAGTCAACCAGACTTTTTCCGTTTTCTTTTCCTTCTTCTTCTTTATTTCTTCATTTGTACCTCATACTACAACAAAATAAAATGTCATCGTGGTAAAAAGTGGAGGGGAGAGACTTAAGCCCCCACCCCGGCTCCGCCGTCCCTGTTTCAGTTCGGCACGTGCATGGCAAGAAAGCTTTATATGAAATTAAATTTTGAGGGGTTCCGTCGACTGTCGAAGAATTCAAGCCCCTATGGAAACGGCAAAAATTGCGTAATTTTACGGGCTTAAAAGGAGTTTTAGTTTGCCCAATGTCGGGTCGAAATAAATACTTTGATTAACAAAAAGCCTAAAATCCAAATTTTGCGTAATTCCTGGCGTTTTTGAGCTTGCTTTGGATAGATTTCCCAAATTTATCACCAAGGGACTCATCTTTTGGAAAATTGGGTCACGTGATTAACCCATTGACTCCTGGAGCTTTTCGCCAAAAACGCATTGTTTGGTCATTTTGGAGATTTTCAGGCTGGATCTGGGCCAAATTAGCTCCAATCTACTCAAGCGGGCATTTGCAACATGACAGCATGCCTTCCTTTCCACTAGCATCGCGTTTTAGAACATTTTCGTTCAGGCATGCGCAGAAATCAAAATTTTGAGGTTTTGGACGAGAAAGTGACCTACGTCTTTAGGCTTTTCTATTTTTTTTATTTTTATTTATTTATTATTTTTTTCGCCTTTCCTTTTTCTCCTTTTCTTTTCTTTTTGCTGCAGTGATTGACCTTCTACTGGGCTTTCTTCCAGTTTAAAACATTCTGAGAAAGCATCATCGAGACAGGCAATTTTTGCCATGGAGTAGCCACGTGTAGGGGCAGGAAATTTTGCTCTGAGCTTTTCACTCAACTTTTTGAGCATTTTTGTGCATATCTCAAGCTCCATTGGGCCGATCACTCTGATCTGGGTATCATTGGAAAGATCTTTTCCTCTTGCAGAAGTTGAACATAGATGATGCCAATTTTGGTCAAGGGTGATGACGTCAGAAGTGGAAGAAAGGCCAAGGCCCGTCATGGCCGGTTACGGCCGACACAGGAGTCAATGGGTTAACTTTTGGTCTGCTTCAATCATTATTTGGAACAAAAAATGTGGGCAGTAAGAACGCGCTTCAGCAAACACAAACGTTTTTAAGGCTAGGTGAACTTATTTGCATAATTGACGAAAATTGAAAAGTCTCTTTATAGAACGGACTACTCGAAATATTTCTAACAGTGTTTTTTTGTCGTTGTTGGTGTCTTCAAATAATAAAAAAAGAGGGAAAATCGATGGTTAAAGTGACAACCGTTTACATAACACATTATCCCCTGTCATATTTTTCGCCTCAACCCCCGTAAAAGGCACCGCAAAAGATCTCGCGGTGGACCTTTTGAAGATTAACCCCTAAGATGTACATCGAGAACTCGCGTTATTTTTATATGAGTTTCCCCCCCCCCCCCCCCCCGCTCGGGGTGGGGATGAATACAGTTTGCATGCCGTGTAGCGCGACTTGGCTTCGACGTGCTCTTATACCGTGCCGAACTGAATTCATAGTCTGCTGCATCAGCTGCCGTTGCTAATATTTGTAGCATTTAAAATGGCCTTCTGTAAAGCAAGCGTCTTCCGATCTTCTTCGCGACTGATTGAACTCGACGTTTGGAATCACCGCTGTTCTCTTGTCATACCTACTGCCGGGACAAATTTATTTGAGGTCGGAACGGCAGAAACGCGACGTTTGGACTAGGCCGAATTCCAACCGAGGTCAGATCGCGGGATCATAGATTTCAAACAGTCTTACTCTATTTTTCAAGAAAACTTGCTTCCTTGGTCTAACTGGATCACGTTAATAAAACCTCTTCGTTTCATTTAGTGCATCGAATTAATTCGTTTCCCATCAAGATCAAAATCGAGACACATGCTAAAATTTACTTTAAAAGACCAGTCTCCTTTCGAATATTTGCAGACTAATCGAGTGTACATAAACGGGAAAGACAAACCCTGATATGTCTCTATTATAAGCAAGAGTCTAAACCTCAATAATCTAGAAATTTCAATTGGAGCTAACTGAAAATATATATTACGTGACTGGCGTCATCTAATACGTGTAGCGTGTTTAGTCTGGGTGACTTTGAACTTATATTTTGGGCTTTTTCTGTAGTTTTATGTACCTTGCGTGAAATAATGAAACAATGTTGTAATAACGACATGGATCAACTCTCTTTTTGTGTATTTCCCACAAAGCATGGTCCACAAATGGAACAAAAACAGACTAGAGTGCTCAACAATAGAGTTCTTTGAACATACCGCATTATGCAAATTTGAGAAGAGACTGTCGCGAACTTTTGCATTTTACCTGTGTGAACCTCGATTGCCCAGAAATTATTTTCCATATTATTATAGTACAAACGACACTCTTTTGCACAGTACTTGTTTTAGTTCCATATCGGACATACCAAGATGCGTTTTAAGCCCGTAAAACTACGCAATTTTTGCCGTTTTCATAGGGGCTTGAAAAGGTAATTCTTCAACGATCGACAGAATCCTTCAAAATGCTTGAAAAATTTAAAACTTCCTATTGTTAGATAGAAGAAAAGTAAAGCTCTTATGCCAAGTTTACCCCGTGTTCTAGTTTTGTAAATTGTTTCAATGCGAATACCGAGAACTTTGTCAATTTTCCAGATATTTTTTGCATATTTAATGAGGTAAAAAGCTATATTTTCGTTTTTTGCGAATTTCTCGAAGACTTTAAATTCTAAGAAACTCGGAATAATATCTTCGAAAGTAGCTCCCTAAAAGCGTTCTTTAGGCAAAGTTTCAGGATTTTCGATTTTTCTAACCTGGCCAGCCATTCTCGATATTTTCAGTCAGTGACTCTTAAGAATCCCAACTGGTGGGAGGCTGGCCAGTTGGCTATTTACACAACGCGGTCGAGGAGTTGAACTCGGGACTACCGAGACCAAATCCAGATAGCTGTAGGGTGGAGGATTTGAACCAGGGACCTCCAGATTTCAAATCCAGCGCCCTAAACCACTCGGCCACGCCGCCTTCCGAAACTTGGAGCCTCTTGTTATAAATAAAAATGAGAAAAACGTTATTTTGATGTGTCTGTCAGCTTTTAGACATCAACATAACTTCATAATTAATAATACTATGAAAATAGAATAACCCCTTTCCTGGTAAACAAATCAGTGAGCTTATCAATGAACAGCAGTATATACCTGAACACAAACAACAGCAACAGACATGACAGAAATGTTTTGATAGAGCTCCTTCGAGAACATGGCCCTGAATTTCTCATTCTTGGTCAATGACTCCGGACTTCTTTACAACAAAGCGAATTGCCCCTTTCCATCCAATATTTCTTTATCCCTCATTTTGCTTTCCCCTATGTATATCCAGCTTTACAATTCCCAGTGACCAGAGGTATTTCGCCTGGTCCTCAGCACTGAATAGGCCCTTTGCAGCTGGGGTCACGTGACCAAAGTTTTCCCAGAAATTTTTTTTGTATTATGGACTATAGCTTAAAGAATGCCAGAAATGGAAAGAGCGCATCGAAAATACCAAAATGGCTAAGTTTGAGGCCCCTAGAATTAAAAAGTAAGTTTATACTACAGTTTGAATTTTCGGAAAATTTAGAGGATTTGTATGTAAAATGTTGTTGGAGAGCAAGGTCTTGCTCTCTAGCAACTTTTTTCATACAAAACTTCTTATTCTTTTAAAAATTCGGACCGTCGTAAAATCTCCTTCTTTAATGACGGGGGCCTCAAACTTGGCCATTTTGATATTTTCGACATGCGTTTTCCATTCCTGGCATTCGTTAAGTTATAGCCCATAGTTTTATGAAAAATAGGTCACGCTGCAAAGGGCCTATTGATATGACAAGGGCAGATTTAGGAGGGGGTGTGGATTGGGTGGCTAGCTAACCGCCATCTGAGTAAGCAAAAAAAAAAAAAAAAAAAAAAAAAATTGAAATAAATCGTGAAAATGTCAAATATTGTAGCCTGCATAGCAGTCTTTTCCGTTTCTTTAGCAGAAATAATAATAATAATAATAATGATAATAATCGCTTATAGATAGATAATAAGATAGTATAGATGATAATAATAATAATAATGATGATGATGATGATAATAGTAAGTTAAATTCCTAATCATCACATGTTGATGAATTACAATGAGGTTACAAGAAAAGAAGAGATAAAATTACATTTTCTACTTTAATGTATACGAGGACTGGGTTACAAATGAAAGAAAGGTACTTCACTGTAATTTCTACTTTGTAGTATTGCTTGTATTTTCGTTGCAATTCTCAAATTGAAACGTTTTGGTAGAATGTGCCCCATTGTTTCTACACCCATTCCACGCCCCATGAAAAATCCTGATCCGCCCCTGTATACGAAGCGAAATAACAACAACTCACGGATTTAACAGGGAATTCGTAAGCTTTTATTAGCCTTAAAGGAATTCAATACTCCAGGCAACAGCTAAACTATTTCCAAAACTCACAGGTTTGCCCGAAAACATATTTTCTCGCCACAATTTTCTGAATAGTAAGTCTTTGTTCCGCTTTCAAAACGACTGCAGGAAACAAAGACTAGCTTTCTTTTAGGGCTTGTTGGAGGTCTTCCTCGAATTTACACCCAACACTATATTGGTAAGGGAGCAACTACGTCGATCAACCCCACGTTCGATCGATGTAGTTACTCTACCCATGCAAAGGAGATTTGCACATCGTGGAAAGTCGTTCAATGATCAACGAGATGAAGAAAACCCTTTCGTGTAAGAAGGCGAAAGATTTACTGATTGGGCAATCAGCGGTACGGACTTCACACTTTTGGAACTGGTTCGGTAAAGTAAGTGACCAGGGGCTCTGACGCTCTTGAAGTAAACTTTCGCCCGAAAATATCGCTCTCCCGAAAATATTGCATCGTCCTGACTAGCAGCCCCTTGGTCTCCGAGGATGATTATGTTTGGTCTTTACTTTAGGCCTGCTTTGAGGCTGACTGGGTAAAGCCGGATAAAACAATAAAGTAATCTATGTGGCTGCACTCAATGCTTTTGCTGTAAGCGCTAGAGAACGATTAACTGTCTTTATGCATTTGTTTTGCTAAACTATGAATGATATCTATCGTAGTACCTATGATATGACGTAATTCCCCTATTTTTAATAACTTTTATTTTAGTAATATTTGAGATTTTGTGATTTTTTTCTACTGGAGAGAAGTAGAAAGTTATTTGCAGCATTAACCCCTTTTTATTATATGGCTGTGTCTCACAAGGACTGGGAACTACCGAACTCACGAATTTGTTTGTCTGAGATCGGTATTGACCGCGGTCTAGATTTTCCCATCTAGACCGGCATCTAGACCGATTACATTTTGCCGTGAAAAAGTTGCAAACTAAATACAAAAATATTGACTATTTTCTTCCAAAATATTAGTCCCAGAAAATATCCATATTATGGAAGTGCGAAGCCTGATGAGGAAAAAAGGTAAAGAGGACGAGTTTGGCAGAATTAAGTTCAGCTCATCGCCGTTCGTAAGCAAAATGTCAGCTAGGACAAACCAGTTACATTAAACGAATTAATTTTTTCTTGTTTGCCATATAATAAATATATTATTAACCGAGCTTAGTCGATCTGTATGTGAGAATCTTGACCTCGGTCTGTACTCCCGACCTCGATCAAGATTCTCCCAAACAGACCTCCTGCTCAGTTAATAAGAGCTAAATATTATTTATAAACCGGCGTGTGCCATTTTATAGTATGCCCAGAAACAAGCCGTGGGTTCGCTGAGCAACAGTACGCGAAAGGAAAGAAAACGAACTGAAACGGATGCTCCTACCACATGTATATGTACGTAAAGAACAGACGGGGTTGCAATAACAGGCAACGTTTGGCAAAACTCATGACAGACTTCAAGAAACCTAGTAGGGCGCACTGGAAAGACTCTCTTTATCGATAATTTTATCGATCATTCGTCCAAGTGTAATTAATTTTCAAGAAGCAAACTGCGTGGTGTTTAATTCCAATTCTCCAGTACTTAATTTGGCGTCACTAAAGCGTTAGGTTTTTCGAAATAATAGGTTATAACGGAAAATACGGTAAGGAAATAATTTATTCACTTCACCTTGTGCAGCTAGAGTAGCATGGTTTTCATTCCACATCAGCCAGTGTAGCAGGAATATGGTGAAAACGAACATGCTGTCCAAAATACGAGGACAGGGCAAAGTTCACTTTGGAACTATTACTCCTGTGGATGTAAAACAGTGAAACGACTGTTTGATGCTTATCTCTTCATCAGGGCAGAACAGATCCCTGCAGACTTGACATCTATTTTTTGAACTGCAAACTTTAACTGAACTTTATATTTCAAATGTACTTTTGGTCCATTAGGACTCGTAAAACGTTTATCATTTATTCTCGACTGTTTTCTTTCTTTTCTAGCTTTGGTTCAATTCTTGATTTTGAAACCATTTTCCACCAAAGACTTGACACCTTGTTGCAATCAAAAATCTCTACGACCCACACTCATATAAAAAGTCCGTTAGAGATAATTATTCGTCCGGTGAAATAGTTGACCACTGTGTTAAAGAAAATGCTATCACACCAGGACAACAAGAGGATAGGTTAATAGCCGACAACTGTGTGATTTAATTTCCAAAGGGAGGTTAAGGAACCTACAAATTTGCATTGTCATGATTTTAACGCCATTTTTTCGACGCACAGCTAAGGTTTATATTGATTTTCTTAATTCAACATATTTCATCCTTCAGTTGATAGAGTTAATGGTGACCGGTTCTTTCTGTACAAAATGGGGAAAATCTTCCTAACTCCCCTTATCTTAAATCAATGTGGTATAAAATTGTAAAATAAAACAGGAAAGGATTAGTAGACGAAAGAGACATGAATTTCCGATCCAGCCTGCGCTTAATACTAGAATAGACATAATCTAAAAGCTAGAAAAGGGAAACAATTGTTATTCCAGATTCTTACCTCGATTTTTCTTTCGCGCAAGAAATCCTAGTTCCGCGAATAACGATGTGCTCTATATAAGTGCTTTGTTTGCTTTGTTGGATGAATACATTTTTCATCTCCTAAAGCGTCTGAAAGGCCACCAATACAGTGAACCGTAGAGTAATTATGTTGTACAAAATTTGTTTGATCCATTGTTAAACTTGTGGTAAAAAAAAGGAGCGATTGTTTTGAAAGAAAATGTAAATCTTTTGCTTGATGATTGTTTTTCGATAGGGAAATGATTTCATTTTGAACCCCCAATAGCATTTTAAAAGGTGGCAGCTGCCATCCGACATTGGGTTATTATGTTGGTAATTGTGAAAGTCATCTCGTCGATTGTGAAACAGATGGTAAACAAGGTAGTGAGTTCCTTTTTACGCCATCAGATCAATGGATTTTCTTTATCTTACCAGACGCACTGTCATCAGATTTTTCTACACGTTAAGACTTTAAAAATGTCACACTCGCGACCTAAAGCAAGCCTACGTTAAAAATAATTACTTTTAATCCGCTGGTGAAAGTATGGTAAATAGCAATCACGTCATGAGCTAGCGCAATATCGTTAGGAACCTAAAATTTGCAATAATATGAGTTTTCATTGCAAATAAGTCTCTAATTAAAATTTTGCAAAAAAGAGTGGCCCTTAAAACAGAATTTCTTTTTCTACGGTCTTGTTGTTGGCCTGGTCAAGGTCGATGTTCCCATGCAACCTCACTGTGTACAATATACAATCTAAAGGTGATATGGCAATAAAAAATAGCAAATATATAGCAAGTAATCTATAATCAAAGAGGTACCTTGAGAGAGCATTTAATAATAGTGTCCACCTGAAAATATCATCTGTGGGGTACAAAAGGAAAAAAATAAAAACAAAAAACATGCTAATTATCAATTCAACTGGAACTACTCATAAAAAAAAAAAAAAAAAAAAAAAAAAAAAAAAAAAAAACCACCTTGGTTTTTCCTTTTCAGTTATTTCATAGCTGAACATGTTTTATGAAGTTTTCAAAGGTATTTGTAATAATATGGAGTCTGTCTTTTTTGATTCTGTTTTTCTTTTTAACAATTTTACCGGAACGTACTGATGTTCTTCCCGTTTTTAGGCTTCAAATTGAAATTGGAAAAAAAATGGTGAAGGATAAATTGGAGGTCAAACCTGGTTCATGTGGCGTTCTTAAATGTTAAAATTACACTTATTATTCTAAAAACATATTGGCCAGCTGCAAAATATACAATTCTGACCGGGCTGTTTTATCTTGGCTATAAGCATTCGTTGACCCACCCGTCAAGTTTCCCAGTTTTCTAAAGACAAACCGTTGAGTGGTTATTGTTATTCATACTCCATGATAAATCAGGGGGGAGTAGGGGCCCGCTTCTCAAAGCCCTTACCCTATTTAAGACCTAAGTCTGTGATTTTCCCTACCCTATTTATGACCTAACCAGAAATTTGATACCCTATTTAATTAAGACCAGACCCTTAAATATATACCCTGTTTCAGACCTGTCTTATAATTACTCACCTAGTTCAGGCCGATGCTAAAAGCATCGCGAAGGGGTTTTGTTGGTGTCTTTTTATCGATAATGATGAAAAAAGCTTCTTCTTAAAAAAAAAAGGAATTAAAGACAAGGGTTCAAAAACCATACTCTAACTGAGACTGTTGAAAAGGGGTACCGAGCGTGTCACGTGAATTTACCCCCCACGAGTCGAACTTTGATCTCTCGATACGAAGTCTTGAGAAAAAAGAAACGAATGCCGTCTTGAAAGTTGTTATTCTCTACATGTTTTCTACGAACACAGTCGTTATTTGAAATATACCAAGTTGTATTGTTCTATACGTTTTACACATTTGGTGCAGAGAATAATTTCTTCTGGCAACGTCGGTAACGATTGAAGAGAAAATTGAAAAGAGTGTTTCTTGCTGCAAGGCCAATTTCATGCTATTACTGATAAGGGCCCTTTCTCATGCAAACTTTAAATAGGAGGAATTTAATGTAATTTAAATAAACAGTGAGAAACATCTGCTGGAAGAAATATCTGAACGAAAACAAATATTGGCGAGGCATTAATTTTCTTTTCTACCCGCCACGGTTTCATTTCGTATCTAAGGTACGCGATCAAGAGACTTATTATGAATAAGACGGAGCGATATTTAGGGCATTTAGGCAAAAATCAATACGTTTTTATAACGCTTTGTTGAGAGGCCGTGGACCCTAGTTATCGCAGTTATTTGTTTAGGACTGATGCAGCCACATTTAATTCTTTGTTATTTTTTTCCGTTTGTACGTGCATTCTTTCCGTGATCATTACATTCTTTTCGTTTATCTTGCTTTCACGTTATCGATATTCTGATAGGTGTCTTCGCATAATTTTGTTTTGTTTCAGTCCCATTTTGTGTGGGTTTTTCTAGTTTATTTGTGCATTTTCATCGCGACGCTACTGTCGCCTCGTTTCATTTATCGCCCTGGCGCTTTCCTTTTACGTGTTCCTTACCTTGCTAGTCATACAACGTTTGTAAGTATCGTCTACCTTTGGCTCGTTATTTCTCTTTTTTTTTATTGTGCTCGCCTATAACTTGTAATTTCTTTTGTTTGTAGCAACCGCTCCCTTTTCATCGCTTTCTAAATTGCACATTTCGTCTTATGGATTAAAGCCAAGTAGCGTGTTGAACGTTTGACTACTATGTTCGTTGAAACGTTATGGATCCAATCGAAGGCATTAGAAGCCAACAGGAACGAACTGGATTGGAAAGAGACAGTTTGGAATCTGCGGACACGGCCCTTGCCACCGATGTAACAAGGCGACGGCAGCGCACCGAGAAAGGAAAGGGCTACATCGCTCATCTTTGATGGACAGACTCTCAAACTGTCGATAAGAGAATCCAACGGCAAATTAAGGAAATTGTTTTTTTTTGCGACTACCGGAGAAAACGTGGACGTCGTGGAAAGGAGTCTAACTGCATTTCGTGTTACCGTGGAAGAATTAACGAGATGTGTCGCTGTACTGTTGGGCGACCTCGAGGGTGAAGGTGACCAGCTAAACGTAGCTAACGACTGGTATGCCGAAAAGAGTAAGCAAATAAGCAATTTTATTGAAAAAACCGTTCGCTGGATTTCGTCTGCGAAAGAGGTCATCGAGCAGAATTTGGAGGTTAGATCTCAAGCCAGTTCAAGACGTACGCGAGCATCGCATCGCTCTCACGCATCATCGAGATCCTTAATTACCTCCAGCAGAGCGAAAGAAAAGGAGAAAGCGGCCGAATTAATGGCAAAAGTGGCTATTTTGGAACAAAGGCAAGAGCTGGAAAAAAGGCCGAGAGGTTACGTTTGGAAGAACAATTAGCAGTTACTCAAGCTCGTGAACGTGTGTTCGCAGATATCGAGAATGGCGTGAAGGAAGATTTAAGCCACCAGCCGGAAATTCCTTCAGAAGCCTTTCGTGTATAAGGATTTTCCTTCTCTGGGCCGTCTTTTCCGCCTGTGTCCAGTATTAGCACCGTTCTAAGCGCAACGTCGAACACTGTAACGAAGGTGAACTTCACTGCGGGTTTCCATGATGATGCTTCTCTGACACAAACACCTGCGACGCAACATCCTGCGAAGTTAAACCCTCTCGCATCTGAGTTTCACATTGCCGAAATACAGCCAAATATACAGTTTTGTGACGTTCTTCAGAAAGAAAACAGATTAACTGAGCTGTCGGCGGAACAACAATAACAGAGTTTCCTTCCGTCGCTCACACTGACTAAATTTACTGGCGATCCTTTCGAATATTCCCCATTTACTAGACGCTTTGAATCACAAGTGGAAGCTAGAGTCAGCGCAAACGATGTTCGTTTGCAATACTTGGAGCAATACTTACAAGGAGAATGGAAGGCGCTCATCAAAGGATGTCTTCACTTGGATAGAAACAGCGGTTACTTAGAAGCTAAGAAACTCCTAAAGGAGAAGTACGGGGATCCTTACAAGAAATCGAACACGTACATTAAGAAGATTAACGGGTGGTCTTACATACGCTCAGGAGACGAACTGGCATTAGATCGACTTTCCATCTTTCTCGGTCAGTGCCGGAGTGCAATGTCAACCTTATCCTCAACCATCCACACAACTTAGAAATTATGGTGTCAAAGCTTCCTTTTTCCGCTCGAAGACGGATGGCGGCGAGAAGCCAATAAAAGGAGACTTCCTAGAGGAACCATCCCCACGTTTGATGATCTCGCGGACTTCGTAAACGCCGAAGCAGGGATTGCAACAGATCTCGTCTTTTCGTGAGAAGCCCTCCGTCGCTTGGATGGGTCATCGGATCACCCTGATCGTTCCAACAAAAGCAAAGGTTCTGGGAGGCCTAAAACTTACGGGTACCGTGTTCGCACCCCGCATCATGTCTCCAGTCACGCAACAGATGTAACCGCCGACCAAGCGATTGATTCACGTAACCCTGCCATCATTTGTAAACTTTTTTACAAGGGTCACGACTTAGACGACTTCCAAGCCTACTTGAAGAGATCTTTACCAGACAGGAAGGAGATCCTCGACGAAAAAGAGCTCTGTTTCGCATGCTATGATCCTGGCCACAGATCTAACGGGTGCGCCCAGAGGAGAACTTGTAAGAAGTGCTCACGTCGTCATCCCAGGAGACTTCATGATGACAACTTTCGCGTCAATCAAGTAGCCTCCAAGCAACAGATCGTCCGCCTCCGCAGTGTTAGGGTCATTGCTCATACTGAAATGGGCGAAGCAACCTGTAATGCCACTGGCACTCAGAAATCTGTCTCCGCTGTACCCATCGTTCCTGTCAGGTTGAGATTTGCAGAAAGTTAAGTCCTCACTTACGCCTTGTTTGATGCTTGCAGTACCGGTTCCTTTGTTCTAGAAGATATCGTATCCAGTTTGGGTGTAGAAGGCACTGATTCACAGCTGATGGTGGAGACCGTCAACGGCACCAAGTTACACGGCGCCAAGGTTCTGAATGGATTAGTCGTTTCAGATTCGAAGGGTTACTATACCGTGCAATTTCCGAAGAACTTCACCAAAGACGACCTTTCTACCTGGGAGAACGTCCCCACGCCTGAACTTGCTCGTCGATGGAAACATCTTAAAGGCATAGAAGCTACCACCACAGTTACCTCGTGCCAAGATCGGTCTTCTGATTGGCTCTAACTCTACGAAAGCCCTCGAGCCAATAGATGTATTAGCAAGCGAAGACGGTGGTCCACTCGAAATTAAAACGTACATGTGCAATGAAGAGCATCCTAGTGTAAATTGCCATAGAGTTGCTGCAATGGAAGTTTGTTCTGGTCGGCACCTCGATCACCACTTCATGGTAGAGAACAAAGTCAGAGAAATTGTTTCTTTACAAGTGCTGAACAAGATGTTTGAACTAGACTTCAGCGAACGAACTGATGTCAAGGAACAAGGACACTCACAAGAAGACAAGAAATTTGTCAAGATAGTTATCCACGGTATTCGGCATACAGAATATAGTTATTACAAGATTTCCCTACCATTCCGCCGGGATGATGTACGCTTTCCTGACAACAAGGAGCAGGTCCTTCAAAGAGTACACTGTTTAAGAAAGAAGCTTATCATTAATGAGACATTTTACAGGGACTATGTTAATTTCATGAACAGTATCATTGCCAAGGGATTTGCTAGGAAGTTACCGTCAGATCATCTATTTTCAAAGACAGGCCAACTTTGGTACCTATCCCACCATGGCGTCTACAATGCTAAGAAGCCCAACAAAATCAGGATCGTGTTCGACTGTAGTGCCAGTTTCGGACGAACATCGCTAAACGACCAATTGTTGCAGGGGCCTGACCTGACGAATCGACTGGTGGGTGTTCTAACAAGATTCCGCCAAGGACCGGTCGCCTTCATGAGTGATATTGATGCCATGTTCTATTAGGTGCGGGTACCAGAAGGCCAGCGAGACTTCTTGCGCTTCTTATGGTGGCCCGATGGAGATTTAACGCAGAATCTTGAGGCGCATCAGATGAACGTCGATCTATTTGGTGCGGTTTCCTCGTCGAGTTGTTCAAACTTCGCGCCACGAAAAGCAGCTGATGACGCCGAGGAGGCCGTTGATCCAGAAAGCGCTAACGTGCTGAGGAAGAATTTCTATGTTGATGACTGTCTTCGCCCCGAAGAAACTAAGGAGTCTGCTATTCAAAAAATACGTAGTGTTCGCCATGCCTGTACACGTGGAGGTTTCAATCTGGCCAAGGTCGTCAGCAACATTAGACCCGTACATGAAAGTGTCCAGACGAAGCACGCCCCCAAGACGTGAGAACATTAGAGCTAGACAGTGGTGAACTTCCGGTTGAGAGAGCTCTCGGCGTGCGATGGGCAATCGAGTCAGATACGTTTGGTTTCAGAATCATCCTTAATTGCAGATCAGCCGCTAACCCGGAGAGGAATATTGTCTGCGATATCTTCCGTTTACGACCCTCTGGGAATAGCAGCACCCTTTCTGTTGGTCTGAAAGTCCATACTGCAGGATCTGTGTCGCATCAAGCTAAGCTAGGATCCAGAGATTGGCGAAGAGTACCGTGTACGTTGGGAGAATTGGAAAAGCCAGTTGCCTGCCCTGGAAGGTTTCTCTATGGAGCGATGTCTCAAGCCTGCAAACCTTGGTAGAGTCGTCTCCAGACAAATCCACAACTTCTCTGATGCTAGCTCAAAGGGTTACGGTCAGGTGACATAACTCAGAATCGAGAACGAGAAAGGAGACATCCATTGTGCGTTCCTTATGGGGAAAGTCCGCGCAGCTCCCGTTAAAACCATGACAATTCCACGTCTTGAGCTTACGGCGACCACAGTTTCAGTTAGACTGGGAGAGATGATTGCCAGCGAGTTAGACGAACCTGCAGAGTATAAGACTTATTGGACAGACAGTACAACCGTTTTGAAGTACATCCGAAATGACAAGAAGCGTTTCTGCGTGTTGGGGCGAATCGCGTGCAAACAATAAGAGATGCAACGAATCCTTACCAGTGGAGGTACGTTGGGACCGACATTGATCCGGCTGATGACTCGTCACGTGGTTTGAAAGGCCATGAGCTATCCAAACAGCATCGTTGGATTACAGATCCAAATTTCCAATGGTTACCCGAGAGCGAATGGCGTCAACTTCCGGGTGACTTGGACGACGTTTCCTACGATGATCCTGATGTTAAAAAGGTTCTTGTGCACAGCATGGATGTTGAAGAGAACGCAGACCTTTTGAAAAGGCTCACACGCTTTTCCGAGTGGCACCGTATGAAAAAAATCCATTACCTTGATACTCCGTCTAAAACCAAACTCGGATGAGAGGGCATTGCTTCCCAATGATGGAGCAGACAAAGTGGGACGAACAGCAAGCGTGAAACGCAAGCCCCTAAGAGTAGAAAAACTAGACGGAGCAGAGAAGACCATTCTGAAACTGGTACAAAGAGGTGCATTTCCCAAAGAAATAAAAGCTCTGCAGAAAGTTCCACGAGTAGATTGTGAGAGTGACCGCCAATTTGCGAAGGTAATAAAGTCCGAAATGAAGAAATCTAGTACGTTGTATCGCCTTGATCCTTTCCTGGACCGGGACGGACTCATACGTGTTGGCGGAAGGCTAAGCAAGTCAGAAGAGTTTTCGGAAGGCTTTAAGCATAATGTGATCCTCCCGAAGAAGAGTTTCATCGTGGACCTCATAGTTCGCGACGCCCATACGAAGGTCGCCCATGTTGGCAGGGGCATTACGCTGAGCGAGGTAAGAAATCAATATTACTTAACAGTACCTGCCTGTAGAAATCAGACAAATTCTTAATTTCGAGGCAAGGATCAAAAATTCGATTTCGCTCATATTTTTTATGGTAGATAGGCTAGGGCATGACAAAAACTACTTGGTAGTTTTTTGGCAAAATATCGTTTTATTTCAAAGAAAAATGCAAATTAACAAATTCCGTTAAAATCGTCATTTCACGCACCCTTTTATAAAACAAGTTCGAGAGCGTCGCATGCAAAATCACATCAATCTTTCGTCTTTAAAACACTCAAATAATTTTGCGCAATGTTTAAATGTGTACTGGTTTGATTTTGGGGAATGTTGTGTTGTCTTTTTGGGTGCAAAATAATTAAATTCGAAGACATGTATTTCATTCACCTAAAAGTACTTCGTAAATATAATTAATTTTCACCATGTGCGAAATCTTTAAATGACTTAAACTTCTGGTGGTTGAATTGGCGAACGATGGTCTACAGTTTCCTGTAAAAATTTCTTTGGGCAAATGTTTGTGAGCGACGCGAGAGCTTTTCAAAGTACGTTAAAAGTGCAAACATTTGACCTTCCGTTTTCAAATTTCAATTTACGGGTTAGACACATATTTTAGAATGCGCCACATGTCTTGACCTATATTAAGTTGAAATAGACAAAGAGCTGATCATTTCGAAATGTTCTAACCTTGATTGCTGTAAAAGGCAGGTCCAAAACCTGATTTAACGTCTCTCTCCCACCGTTCGTCGCATATGAAGCAGTAAAGTTGTTTTCTGTTTACACTGCGTCCGATGTACATCGCCAACTGTCAACGTACATGTATTTAATGATCAGATACCATGAATCTGTGGTCATGCTTGGCGCACATGATCGCCACTACTTCTAAGTCAAAAACGACTAAGTCATTTGTAGATAGTTGCTTGCGTTGCCAAAATATAAATACGTTTGATCCAGCTGTTGATCGATTGCTGCTTGAATCCTTGAGTCCTTTCAGCGGTTTCCTTATTTGTTCGTCACGCAACTAGTGTCATCCCATTTTCAGGGGGTAGGGGTAGGACAAGTTTCTATCCTAGGGCTTGACAGGAAGCGAGCTCACAATCTTTTTGAGTAGGAAGAGAGTAAATAACGGAATGATAAGAAGGAATAGTGCAGTTTTTTTTGTTTGGTTTACATATAATACAGTGGAACCCCCGTCAAGCGGCCACCCTAGGGGAAATGGGAGATGGCGGCTTAATATAAGTTGGCCGCTAAATAGAGGTTCGTGCACGTGTACCTTGAATATTTTGCACCATCGGGTTAATTTCATAGCGAACAAGGAGTCACATCAAGACAATCATGATATAAAGAAACGTGTGTTTGAATTATCACTCGCCACCTTCAATTTCCGACTCTTATCTGCAATCGCCTTTTCCAAAACAAAGTTATTAAATTTTGGGTGGCCTTGGCCGTTTGACAGGGGTAAAGAAAATAAAAAAAAAAACCCTCTTCGGGACGACCAAGAGGTGACCGTGGCCGCTTAATAGAGGTGGCCGGTTAAAATAAAATTTTACAGTTTGCACGAAACCAAACCAACAAAAAACGAAGTCGTCAGATTTTTTCACAACTTGGCCGAATTTGTTTTTGAATACTTTTACGACAGTCGGAGAATTGTAACGTCTCTTGCAAAGTTTTTTTTTTTCGGAAATCGCTTTTCGCAACATGATCGTACCCTGATCCCAAACGCGTCATCTAGCGCGCTCGCACTTCCCTCCCTCTCCCACACATGCTTTTTGACACGAGAAATCTTCACAAACCCCTTCCCCGGTTTCCAGTTTTTCTTGGTGTCCGATGTCGCCCGATCTCCGCACAGAAACGTCGCAAATTAACGCATGAAGCGTTTTAGTGAGATTCCGCGATCACAATTGGGAGCTGAGAAAGGATTTCTTAAAGACTCGTCATGTCAGGAAACGTGTGTTGGAGAGGGAGGGGAGCGCGAGCACGCGCTGGATGACGCGTATGGTACCTGACCCAACTTATACTTACGAACCAATTTTGCGTAAGATTACCTCAAACTCTTTCTTTTCCAACCCTCTTTCACCCTCTTTCTTTTAGCCACGGTCATTTGCCTTTACTATGGCGGAAATGTCTTCCAGAACCCTGAACCTGGTGCTGGACCCCCGTAAAGGGGGAGGGGAGGAGTGAGCTCCCATATGAAAATGACGGGAGTGCTTATCGAAGGGGTTGAAAACGCGGTTTTCGTACTTCTTAGGGTATTTAACGTCCAAATGTCCACAGCAGAAGCTCTAGAAGTACCTTTTAGGGTAGTGCGCCGAAAAAATATGACAGGAGATAATGTGTTATGTAAGAATTAGTACCTCTAAGGAGAGAAAGAAATTTCAAGCCACGCCCACAAAACAGGATCTTGGTACCTCCTCCGGGTGCTGGACCTTCTGCTCCACCCTAATACAAGTTTTGTAAGACGGTTTAGGACATATTACGGTCATGGTGCGCAAACTCTCGCTTTTAGTGAACTTCGCCGCTAGGCATTAAATAATTTCGACTTCATCTTCTAGACTGTTCACAGCCTCTCTATTTATGAAGACAAACAATAGACTGCAAGGCTGATACTACGTGAAAAACGGTTCGAGACACCAACATGACAAGAACCGATAAAGTAGGATCGCAACAGTGGACAGCTGTTTCGCCCTTCTTGGGGCTCGTCAGCACTATGTAGCGAAGATATGTAACGTCAGCCCGACAGTCAACGCACATAAACTGCAAAATGACCCGTTCACTATATCAAGTTCCGTACTTTGAACTCACTTGCGCCCCGAAACATGCGTTGCCACATCACGTGTTTCGGGGCGCAAGGAGACAAAGTGTCAATATTGGTGTCTCGAAAACACGAAACACGCCCCGAAACACGTTATGATCGATTAGGGTTGCAGTGTGACTAGTGATTCTGGTAGGTTTTGTTATTACAGGTAATAGATTGTGGGAATAAAGCATGTCAAGGTATCTACCTGTTTGCAGGTGTGTGTGATGTTTTAAAAGATCAATATTCATATCCCCCAATATATATACTTCATATTTGTTCACATTTAATTGTTTAAGGAATTAGTCAAGCATCATTGTAAACAGTGCATAAAAATAAAAGCATATGAAAAATCTGAAATCAAAATTAGGTTTTATCAACGACTTTCACAAAGATCCAGTCTCTAGCATTTGAATGGAATACACCGCAAGAAGAATCAGTATTCTTCTGTGCTGCTGACTTGATATGTTCGAGAATCATCAGTAAAGTGCTATTGGCGTTAGGGACAATTATTCGGTTGCTGCTGGGATGTGATCTTTGGTTGAATTACATCTGAATATAGACATAGTAAGGGCCAGATGCTGGCAACACAGCCTTTAAACAAGCCGTTCAACAAATGGCTCGAGGGGTCACTAGGATTCTATGTCTTGATTACTGAGAAGTGGATGAGGAAACAAACAACACGATTCAAACCAACAGAACGGTTTTCAGTTAAGTGTCGAAAATTAATAGGTTTTGCATTACTACGCTGCGCTATTGGCTTAAAAACAAACTCGCGCCACTTTATAGGATCAAAACTAATCAGGACTCACTCGCAAGCGTTTTCTGGCGCTTGGCGACAGCTACATGTATGTTGTGAGAGGCTCGATTGGTTTACTGGATTGTCTCTGTCCTTTGTGATTGGCTAGAGTGACACTTCGGTTTTGGTTTTTCGGCATTCAACTGAAAACTGCCCTATGTCAATAGCTAATTACTTTATTTTTAAATGTTTGATAGAGAAGACTCGAAAAAGGAGGAAAAACACACGTACGGCTTGTGTATGTTGTATCCCAAACCTTCCTTTCGTGTTGCTCAATTCGATAGACACACGAAAAAGTTTCGAACTTGTGAGATATTTTATGAAAAGAGATGGCTGAATGGGACTACGCTTAATCATTCGAGTTTGGCTTAAAACAACAAAAATGTCAGTTGCAACCCAGTCCCTTACGGCCAAAGTATACCTAGAAGTACCTCACCTAAGCGTTGTATAGTATTGTAGTTGTCTCGGTCGCCAGTGAAAACGTCCATGCGTTTTGTCTGTCCTGGGGTCCTCGGTCAAGATTATTCCACACAGACTTTCCGCTCCGTTAATAAGAACTAATTATTATATGGCTTGTGTTTGTAGGCGATATAACGCGCGCTCTGATTGGTTAATTGTCACTGAATTGTAGGGCATTATTCTCCCGTAATGCCCACGGGCCGATTACGGATTATGCAAATTAGGAAGAGCCCGGCTCGGAAAATTCAAGCGGATTGAAACGATGAAAGCCGATTAAAAACAGTAAGAGAGGTAAATTTAATTCCTAGTAGCTAAAAGTTTAGGGATTTTTTCTTACTAAAATTTCTATAGAAGTCGTTTTTGACTTACCGGTAACCTTGGCGAGCGCTAGTGAAAAGCAATCAAAGTTTGCCGAGTGTCGAGTAAAGCTAAAATCGCTAAGTGTAAAACACCATCGGCAAATGTGTCACGTATCCTGAGCAGAAAACCACGAAGAAACTTATAAGTTATCAACTTAGTCACAATAATTACCGAAATATTGAACTCCGTTTCAGTTCTCATCAAATAGATTCCCCCGCTTCAACACAAGAGAGTGAAAATCAGCTTCTAGGATCATCAGATGTAAACAATCGGACGGTTTCTGTCGGTAGCAGTATTTCTGATACCTGCAGGAAGTTTTAGACGCTCACAAGGCTTGAAAAGTTCATTCATAAGTCCCAGAATGAAGAAGGCCAAGATATGTTGTCGAAAGCGAATGCGAAGATCGAGTTATTCTGAGCAGTGCATTCTGAAGCATTAGTATTTTCTTTCACCGAAAGACCGTTGGTTTGGACCATTTTGAAGCACTTTCTGTCTTTTCTATATGCGTTGACGTTTCGCCACAAAAGTTGGAAAAACTCCCTCATCAAGTTGTGGCTCCACGATACTAAAATACCTTTTTGAGGGCTGTGACAATCATTTTTCCCGTAAAGAATTACAGTAGTGAAGTTCACTGACTGTGTGGTTTTGCCCTGGGTTTGAGACGATGAATGAATCGGTAAACGCGCGCATCGCCGGATGTAAATTGACCACTTCCGCTCGAATAATTTTTTTTTCTTCGATTCGTGAGCCATATCATAAACAACTTAATAACCTCGACCGTTCGGTCGTTACGGGAAAATCTCAAACCTCGGCCTACCGTATTGACCTCGCTGTCGCTCGGTCAATACGGCAAGACCTCAGTTTGAGATTTTCCCGTAACGACCTCACTCTCGGTTATTAAGTAGTTAATATTGAGAATATCGGGAACATTAACTTCAGCAACACCCGGCAAACTATATTCAATGTACGAACGGAACTTCTGTTGTTGTTACTATTGTATATCCCAAACTTCCAGTACAAATTACAACTGTCAAAACATATGAAAACTGTAAAAAATGTTGTTGCTCCTTTTGGCGTCAAATCACTTCCGAACAAAATAAAATGATATGATTTACTAGATTAGGTATTGCACCAGGCCAGTTGTTCTTTATTCCTGTTTCTGGAATCCTGAATTATTAGATCAAGTTCATGATACTCTTCTCAGGTGTCACTCTTCACTAACCAGTGCCGCTTGCTGCTCGTGAAAAAAACAACAAATGTTGATATCTCTTAGGAATAAGCTGAATATGGCTACGTCTCAAAGCATAAGTCTGGTACATTGCAAGTTGCAACACTTTCAATGAGCATTTGGTAAAGCTATAACAGAAGAAGGGAACGTTGAACTAAACAAGGCACTTTATAAGCATTTACTCGAGCCTCCTTCAGGAAATGAGGTTTTCGCTGAAACGAGCAGGAAGCCTTTGTTGAGGTGTTTGTGAAGTTTCCCAGGGTTAAGCATGACGTTTACGGCAAACGGTACTAAATGAAACTTTCGCCATCTGTCTCTAGCTTTTTGTAGAATAGAGTGACAATGTTTGTATTTGCCGTGAGTAGTATGGGACATTTGTTATTTCTGTGTGATTTATTTAAGATTTAGAAGAAAGGAACAGACAATCAGGCATCTTTATTAGAGATTAGTAACTTAACGGATAACTATCATAACATATTAACCTAAAAATCTTTAATCGTTAGCCGGTAAAAGCCACCATTCCATTAAGACCCTCTCTTTTCCCCATATCAACAGACCATAATTTCTTCTCATACAACTCCGAAAGAAGCTTTTATCTGTGGCACGAGGACTGTAAATATCTTGAATAATAGGAGATTATACAAATGAAGTAATATAATATTTTGTTTCACTACAAATTTTCAACTGACTAAAAGTAGTAAAATGGAAACTTGACTCATCACCTTAATCAAATTACCATAACAAAGTAGGTCAGTAGTAAATAAGAGACTGTATTTTATGAGGGTAACACTCAACAGAAACTAAAATTACTGAAAAACTTGTGTCCCTCTAAAAGTAGAATACAATTCAATGAAAACTGTACACCTGATAATAAAGGTTAAACGTTTTAAAATTAGTTACAGAGATATCACAAAATGGATTTCAATGAAATATCTCTAGTTAAGATTGTTATAATATATAGTAAAAAGTTGTAAAGTTAAAGTTGTAAAAAATTGTAAAGTTAAAGTTATAATATATAGCAAAAAGCTCACGTTATGTCAGCTTTTTATCACAAATACGCAGAGAACAACAAAATCATTTCATATCCATGTCAACTTCATTTGCTGACGACTGGCGTTTAGAGTGCTGAGACCTGGAAATAAAATGCAACATTATTTTCAGTTAAAACACGAAAATGTGCTACTAAAGACCTATCTCTTAACTTGGACACTGTTAAAATACAAAACTTTCCAGAATAGACCATTTTACAGTTGTCTGCTCAGTGACCTGGCCTTTGTATGGCAGCGAGGCTAGAGTTGACCTTGTTTTGATACAGAGCTCACTGCTTTTGTCATGTAAATGCACCTAGTTAGCATCAGACCAACTTGTTTTACACAACAAAAGCAGTGAGGTCTGTATCAAAACAAGGTCAACTCTAGCCTCGCTGCCATACAAAGGCCAGGTCACTGAGCAGACAACTGTAAAATGGTCTATTTACGAAAAATGAAACCAGGTATTTTGCCTATAAGTCCTCCGTGACATGATGCGAAATACCGGAAGACAATGAGGATCGAAATCCATCAATTACATGCGACAATTTGACGCGGGCGTTTGCAACTTAGCCAATCGACTCGTAGCGTGATAAAAATAGCTATAGCTAGTGAAAATGTCACGATCTACGGTTGAAGTGACTACATGATAGAAAAACAACAATACACTTTATACAAGTAAATAGATGAAAGATTATATATTTGAACGGCGGAGAAAGATATGAAGACACTACTGATGATCGCAGTTATATACACAACTTAAGCAGTAGTGAAATTAAAGCCTGAAAGAAATTTCAGGTCTGAACGGAATTCGAACCTATGAACTCTGCGATACCGGTGCAGTGCTCTACCAACTAGGCTATCAAGCCTACTGGGAGCTGGTCACTTTGTGCCGGAGTTTGTAATATACCCATTGATGGTGAAGAATACAACGGAGAATGATATATAATGACACAATTGATCATCACTTTATCATGATTATCATGATTTCTTGTCAAAATGCAAACTTTTGCAGTTGATGGCTTTACTAGAACAGACACAAGCACTGACATGAAGCCACGTTAAGTTTTCGAGTAGGCCAAGTGTTCTTATGCTTATACAGTTATTTTATGTAGTGTTGATTCTCTTCAATAGGCCTGGCCTGATTGTGCTCGGCAACTTTTGAGCACCTTTTTACGTTTCTAGCAACCTCGAGCAAGTTTTGCCTTTCTGAGCAGCTTTTGAGCAAAATATAGGTTTAGAGCGCATACCAAGCACAAAAAAAGTCAATGATTCCATGGAAAACTTCAATTTATATATGCTAATTTCTTGATTGCTTATCACCTTTTGGAAGTCTGAACACATATAACCTGTCAGTTGTCAACGTTCAGAAGGTCGTCAAATGAACCGTGTTTTGTTCCGTTAGACTCGAGAGTATCCTTGAGTTTCTGCCATATTTGCGAGCAACTCTTAAAAGCTAAGTTTCAAGCTATTTTCTTGACCGATGTAAGCAATTATCATGACTTTTATATAACGACATATAAAGATATCAAGAAATTTATGTAGCAACCTTTGAAATTAAGGTAGCAACGTTTTGGATTTTTGGCAATCTTTTAGCCAGTTTTTGGCACTCCAGTAAGGAATTTTCCAGCATTTTACGGGCAAAATCGGGACAGGCCCACTCGTCAGTGCTCTATGAATACTCACATATATCTATAATGAGTGTCTTCCTATTAGTCACGCACTATAAAAGCTGTGGTTGTAAGCGTAAATGTGTCTGTCTGTGTCCCTCGATGGCTTTTTACTTTGAGGCTGTTGGCTACTTTCCAGTTTCTTGTATGTAACTCCGTCTTGTTTTCGTCCCTGTGTTTACCTTCCCCAGGCATCAGAGTGATACTCATAGCCCCGCTATCTTTCGCAGACGAGGCAATAGAGGGTTTATCCGCTGTGCCTGTTTGTAGCTGGGTTTTTAAGACATTTTTACCAACCATGTCACGAATTTCTCCCTGCAAGTCATTGAGGGGGAGAAGCAAAGCTAAACAGCAAGAAAAAGACCAGTGTGGATTTTTCCGCCATTCATTGAAGTACTGAAATAAGTAAACCAGGTACTGAACTGAAAGGTAAAAAAGTAAAGACGAAAGGTGTGTTCAAATTGAGTAATATTTACCATAAAAGTTGAATTATCTTATGTAAGAGTACCTTCAGTATGTAATAGTTATTTACGATTAATTGAACTGAGAGTAATTGAACCAACATCGCCTCCCCGCATCAAAGATTAGTTAAATTAAATTATGAAGTAGATTACTGGCAATTCATATTGCATAGCGATCAATCTTACCAACAAGTAGGCCAATCACCAGAGAATTTGCTCCAAGTATCAATACATTCATCGCCATTGCGTCTGTGTCTCGGTCAACCGAACCTGGTATATTCTCTGCTGGAATTCTGCTCACAGCTCCAACACCCAAGTTGACTACAGTAACGGCAAGGGACGTAGACATCAATCTGTTCTCGAACACATCGTGTATGGGCTTGACCCAGCAGAAAAGCATTCCATACATTCCAGCGACGACCCATGCCAAGCCAATGTAGGATCGTCTCTCTTGTCCCACGAGAATGAGAGCGGATGTGATAATTACTTTACGAGATATTTCAACCAGTTCCCAATACCATGAACGAGTTTGGTAGTTTTCAAACAGAAAACGTAATCCTGTGATCATTTCTGTATCAAGGCCTGTATCACTGTCTGCTGCGGTTAGTATCGTTCTGCGTTTTCTCCAGAGCGCGATGAATGAGGCGGTAGGCAAAGCAAAGATGTATGCGGTAGCAATGTATGCCACGGTAAGAAAGTGGTTGTACTTTTCTCCTTGACACTTGACGCTATAATCCACTTTGAGGTACGCGTCACAGATCTCTTCATTTTGGTCCCTGCAGAGTTGCCGGCAAGCGAACGGCAGGACACTGGCTGTCTTGGAACACGTGCTAAGGTAGGTTACATACAGGAAGAAAAACAAATTTCTGTACAAAACCTCTTTTGTCTGTGAAATTTTGCTCGACTTTTCCTCGTCATCTAGGCCTTGCCGTTTTAAGATGATCCTCTTACGGACGCAGTAAACGATGCCAAAAGCGCCAATGACACAGATATTCATTGCCACAATCAGACATAAGTCTCCAAGGGCGTCCACGCGTAGTCCTGGAAAAAGGCAATGGATTGGTGCAATCTGAAGTAAATTCATCTGGAGTATACTTGAATACTTGGAGATAGCTTTAAGAGAACCTGGCCATTTTATGTAGGAAAACACTTCCAGTAAACCATGGGTCACCTGGTAAAAGCCGATTACGATCTTAAGTTTCGAGAAAAGTGTGTCTATTAGATTGCGTCCTCCATCCTGTTTGACCCTTGTTTTGCTCTTCCAGACCAGAAGGGCAACAATTATCGATACAATGGCTGCAATAATGACCAACTGTCCCACAATCCATTTCCTTGACGGACATTGTTTACATCTTTGGAACTGCTTGTAATATCCTGTACTACAAACTCCGCAAACTGGTCCTTCGTACGCATGTTTACATGGTGAATCTAAGCCACCTTCGCATGAATTTTCCAATGGGCATTTATAAGGCGTTGGAATCGGATAACGATATTGTATGGAGAATCTATCTAATGCTGGTGAAGATGCCAGAAGGTTTTGAATAAAGTCTCTGTAACGTTGTTTGTATGTCTCGTTTCGCCACTGCCACCAGAAACCAGGTTTTAAAGAAGCATATTCTCCTTTACATAACAGTCCACCTTGCCCACATTTGTGACACGCAGCGAATAGATTGGTTCGATAAAATCCTTCCAGGCATGGACAAGCACGGTATCCAGCGAAAAAGTCAGTTTCTGTCCCTAGTGACAAGTAAGAAAAAAAGATTTAAGGCTTGTTAAGGTTTCTCAAACAAACAAAAATACCTGGAATTTATGATTCAGTTTGATCTAAATGAAGGGAGATCGGCAGTAGTGGCGTTGCTAAAAATAACCGTTTACAAACTCTTTGGATTAATCAAATGCTTCGTATTAAACTCTATGTACTGTAGCTAAGTTGAATGTGACATTTTGTGGCTTGTTCTTGTTTCCAGGTTGGCATGCACATTGTTGCCACTGCCTACTATTTCCAGTATGTTTGTGACAGAAGGCTCACCAAGAGTGTGGCTCTCAGCCACTTTTGGAAATTCATTATCCGAGGTTTAAAATTATCAGTAGTGATCGCTAGTTGGTTTAGTCAGTTTATGTTAGTGTTATGTGTTAGAAAGACATTTATGGTGTAGAAAGAAGTCAATGCATTAAATTGTGTATTGTGAGTAACAGCGGGGTATTATTAGTTAGTATATATTGTATTGTAATTAAGGAACGTACTGGGAATAAAGATATCAAGATTCCAGATGAAAAAAAAGTAAAATCTAGTGTCCTTAATTCTACAAATCCACCTTTTTTGAAATTAGCTACATGTATCATTCAATCGGAACATATATTGACTTGGTAAAGTTGCAAATATTCAGACTATTCCTTCAAGGCCCTTGTATATTTTACAAATCCCCTAAAAGACTGGTAGGCATGCGTACAATAGCTTGACATGTTAGTTATACCTGGTGGACAGGCTTCACAATCCAGCACGGATTTTCCTGGCGCTTTGTCAAATGAGACGTAAGAACCATTCGGACATTTCTTACAGTCATGGGCCATGTAACCGAGAGTGTCAGAGTAAAATCCACCTAAGACGAGGAAAGGATGTTAGACTGAACTAGAAGCCTGTTTGATTTAATATCTTTTTCTTTATTAGTATTTATAACGACCCTTTGTTGACTTAAGAACTACCACGTAAAGACCAATATCGCCAACGCGATGTATACACAGTTACGCCCTATACCCGAAGTAAGTTATCAACCCTTTGTCAGTGCTTGTTGATTTCACAAAGATAAAACCCTCGAGTTTTTGCGTAAAGTAGTATATTACGTGGAGGTTGTTAAAACATTTATACAAATTTAGGCTGCGAGCGCTCGAGGATCGAGCGCATAAATGACAGAATCCTAAAAGAAAGCTAAGGTAAGTGAGAAGATTTAGTAGCGTCAGTACATTTTTGTAACTTTACAAAATGTTAATGTCATGTCAAACCGAGGTCTTGTAATGGAATTTTTTTTTTAAATTTCTTGCATGTTTCTTTTGACTTTTATTTGCAATGACTTGCTTGACTACCGTAGATTTCGATTTGTCTGGGATTGAATTGTGATTGGCTACAATTTTCAGCAAATGTTCTACTCTACTCTCTGTTCTTTTCTACTAAAGTGTCCTGTTTTGCTCTATTGGTCATAAATACAGTTGTGTATCATATATCATACTTTCTCTTAAGTCATGGCTATCCCCTTTTTCAAGGAGGTGTTATAAAAACGTAGTTTGTCTTTACAAAGGGCTGTGAACGAAATGAAGCGCGGTTTAAAGGCTGCATAAAAAGTTATTCAATACCTTTGTCCTACAAAAAAATTAACAAGTAAAGAAACAAAAAAACATAAGAGGCCCCTTGGTGGCAATTTGTTTGCTTTAAAAGGGTAGAAAGAAAGTTTAAAACCAACTGAATGAAAGTTTTTTACACGAAGGATTATATACCTGGCAGGCAGTCTATACATCCTTGGTTTCTACTAGACGAAGGTTTCAGGAAAGTCCCCAGAGGACAAGGTAGAAACACATCATAACTGGTATCATTTTCAGGGTCTTGCCTGAACCCTGAATCTAACAGAGCTCGTCTTAAATTTCCGTTCACAGGGACTTTGATCCCTTCTGTACGTGAATCACGAGGATACCTAGGAGATATAATGAACTATCAATTTTTATTTCTAAGGATACAAGTTATACATCGAAATAAAGCTAAACTCCCTTCTTTAATAAAGTCCTTTGTGCACGTTTTGCTCTGCTTTCTTGTTGTTTCAAATGTCCCTTTTTACATATGATCATTAACATGTGTCTTGATTGATAATTCCTACTGGTATATTTCCAGAAGTGATCAAGAATCGGACATTCTGATTGGTCAGTTCTCTACTTGGTAACCAAATAAACATCCCAGGCAGTTACTGAATGAGATTTTCATTAATTCGAAAGACCTCACCACAAGTCTAGTGAATTTTAAAAATAAACTTCCATTGCCTTTGGACCGACATTTTTCAAGTGTTATTTGAGGCATTCAAAATCGCAAACGCGGTGGTTTCCTAGATCATACTTGAGAAACTGTTTCACGGATAAGTTGCAAGGGTCCGAAATTTCTTTTGCTTATAATCGAGTGTCAGTTTTCGACGGTGAGTGCAACTGTGAATGAAGACAACAATGATGAAACACAGGTACTGTATGGATTGTTTTTTCGTACTGTTTCTTTTGTTTATATTACTGCCAAAATAAGTGACATTTTGGCTATGACATCACATGAAAATGTGCGTATGGTGGACGATTGCGACCGTCTGGCCACTACATACAATAGAGACCCTAAGCAAACACTGGAGGCGGCGAGGTGGACGCCAACCGGAAGTAAAATTTCCCGCTCTCGAGCTAATTAGCATAATCACGGGGAGTGTTGCCCGCGTCTTCCAACAGTGGCGGCGGTGAGAAAGGTAGGTTTGGCCGCCTCGATAGACGGTCACCTTACTTTCCCATTTGTAATACCTAAAATACACGGAAACTCTTCTATAAAGTCAAAAAATGTTTTTTTAACGCTTCCCTTTGTATTTTATTTGCAAATATTTGATATTTCGTTTGCTTTACAGCGAAAATCTCACTTTACATTGGAGGTGTCAGTGAAGAAGAAAGATGGCAAGAGTAGGAGAGAAAAGCAAAAGAACTGGGTGAAGTTTCCTGGGATTCACATTGTTCCGAGCGATGTTTACGTCTTGTAGACTTTAAAACTTTAGATTGCAAGTACTTGCTGGTACAAAATGCTATTTTGTTCTTCCAATTTGTCTCTATAACTAGGAATATTTCCGAAAGGCGAATCGATAGACAGGACCTGTTTTTAATAAGCTTTTATTTTCTCTCTTCTAGCTCGATCATGAAATGGACAAAAGCACATGATTTGATCCTAGCGAAAGAAGTCAGAGCTTCAGAACCATGGATCTTCAAACCAAGGACTGTAGATCGAGGAAAAGTATGGAATGCCATCACAGATCGTCTGAATAACAAAACCTCTGTGAAGTTTCAGGTGAAGAAGAAAAACATACAGGACAATTTCAAACTACTACTGGACAGATTCAAGGCGAAACGAAAACATCAGGCGAAACTGAGTGGAGTTGACATCGAAGATAGCGAGATGGATATTCTGATGGAAGAAATATCAGAAAAATGGGAGGAGGCAGAGGCCAGTGACCTTGGTTGCACTAGTAAAGAAAAGGCTGGTTCAGCCTTCGTAAGGAAAGTCAAGATTTTTCTACGTGTGTAGATCCCTCAACAACAGAAATTCATCCTCGTCTATGACGTCCTCAAAGCATGCAACAGCTAGAAGGTCTCGGACTTCTCGAAAAGTTTCCATTATGCTCGTAAAATCCACGAACAAAGTCAAATGGGACCACTGAAAACGAAAGCAAAACAGCCGTTGCTCGCCGCCGCTACTACGAAAGCTTAATATTCTAATTTCGAGCCAAGAGGAGGCGGTCTCAACCCAACTCCCACGCGGCCATCGCCGCCTCCACCTAACCGCCTCAAGTGTTTGCTTAAGGTCTCTAATGTAAACCATGCTGTTGGCACCAATAAGTAGAATCATATCGAAGAGAGTCACTAAAAATTTCTTGGCGAACAATATCATGAATACGGAATTTTTCTTTCCTTCGATGACCGCAAAGACACAACGATGAACACGTTTATTTGATATCTCTCTATTGTCCAAACGAGGAGGTTCCCAGAATCTGTTTAGAGGTTTTTTGTTGCACAGACTTCTGTCTTGCACGTTCTCCGTCTAAGTTCTACTGTTTCTACTTTTTCTACTTCTGCTTCTTATACTCAAGTACTACTACTGCTTGACTAACAAATGCACACGCTTTAGATATCATATCGGTAGCTATGTGTGGGCCACATGGAACGAACTGACCTTGGAGGATAAAACATCTTTCTAGAATACTAACCCAAACAATTTCAGGCGACTCTCAGTAGCGAACTACAAAGTTCTTGTAACAACCAATAGAAACAAGACTAACGTGGAAGCTACAAGGTAATAAAAAATCGATGATCTCGTACACACGTTTTCAGTTGTGCTTTGAATATGGATGGCCGATTAAATGCAGCTTTCTGGACTTCAGAAAAACAAAATGGTGATGTCCTATGCGTGGCTTGAAAGCTGGATTTGACTTATGAAAGGACTGGTAAAGCTACGGCCCATAAAATTACTGTAAAGCCGTCGGCGAAAAAAAATTGAAATTATGCTTTAGAGTGAATAATCAATTGAAGCACGCTGAAAGAAAAAAAAATCGCGTTTTTGAACTTTTGAACGTTTTTATGCTTCTAAATAACTTTTTATTTTAAGGTGAAATACCAGCAGATCGGTTGTATTTCTATTACTCACTGAGATTCTGGGAAACTCGCAAAACGGGTTCTTGAAGGGCACTAAATGGACTCACCTTTGGAAAACGTAGGGCTGAAGAGTAAGTAGTCTATTAATGGCTCTGACTAAAAAAAGGTGAAGATGCCCATGCCATTTTTTTTCTCATTTAAAAGTATTTATCAAACCAAAGTGACCGTGTTTCACTCAACTTGGAAAAGGGATCGTCCTGTAAACCATGGCAACTCTGATGCCACTGAAATGAGTTTTTTATTCTTAGGTCATATATCATTTAAATATTGAGCTAGAGAGGTGAGAAATGAAGGTAACTGAGCCCACTTGCATTGTTAAGAAAAAGTGCAAAACGCAACGGTAAAAGAATACATAAGGAAACACCGTTGAAAACATGCATGAAGTTATCTACGATCCTTGTCCGAAACGCTACAACAAAGAAAGTAACGCTTAGTCAAGGAAATTGTGATAATTTTTCAGTTAAACTCTTATCGCTTCCACACCGAGAGAAGATTCCATTGATTTTTCCCGGAGGAGTCGATCAAAATTAATTTATACTTTGCCATTGAAATGTATTAGAAACAGCTTTTCTTCGCAAGTAAATATATAAAAGATCATATATTTGGGCTATGGGGGAAGATGTAAGGTTAACAATGATTATCGCAGTTATGCATGCGACTAAAGCGCAGCTGCATGTTGGACATGCAAGGAATTGTTCTATTTGAAAGAAACACTGACAGGTATATTGTGCAGTTCTCGTCAGGAGAGTGATATTTTAATGTTCGTGCTCTTCTATTCGTCATGACCCTGGAACAGAAGTATATCAAAATAAACATGGCAATAATATCATTTTAGAAGTTCCAGTATTGCTCTAGAACGAAGATCTAGTGCCCAGATTGAAGATCTAGTGCCTAGATTGAAGATCTAGGAAGGAAATCCGGGACTTTATCACCATATACAAATCCATAATTACATAACATCTTTTACTATAGAAACACGGGGCATTCTTCTTGACAGCTATAGCGAAAATCCTGTCACTTATTCCTCAACATGATTCCGCCCTTTTTATCAAGCATTTGAAAATATCATGGGATTGAAATTTCTCAGTGCTAGAGGAGCCATGGAGCCAGTATTAAATGAAGTATTTTTTTTTGAACATAAAACCGGCAACAACACAAAAAAAATCCGGTAATAGACATAACAGCAGTAACAACAGACAAAATTTCTCGATTCCGATTGGATAAGCTAAGAGCTGTGCCGTTTCGGCGTGACACGAGTGCAAAAGGTGAAATACCAGCGCAAATCACAACAAAGATTTCCGAAATAAGTACGAAGATTCTTAACAGAACTGGCGATGGTCATCCGAGGTCCTTTGGAAGGTTGTCGAAGCTGTTTCTCCTCAGCCTTACTGCGCCCACAAATTCACACGCCATGTCATGCATCGAGCGCGCGTCAAGTAGCAAATTGAACAGTGATAGGGCAGATGGCCATTGCTATAGCTTTGCCCGGATTTAACGACCTTGGACGTTTGTTGACCCCTATATATCTTTTGATGGATCATTTTCACTTCCAATTTTCTACGTTTGGCGAAAAAGTGAAGAAAATCTACGCATTAGAAGTTTGATTTTTTTTGCAAAATGCACCATCGAATTCCGTTTTTTTTTTTTTTGCATGACTTTTCCTTTTTCTGTGCGGCGGATTCCCTTCTACAAAATGATACTAAAATAGTTTGTCTCCGTTGATTCATCTTTGATATTTTAAGCTAAAAACCCTGTACACCGCGCCAATTTTTCAAAATCAGACTAGTTTTCCACAAGCTTTATCTCTGAAACGAAGTCCCTGACCTAGAATATTTTCATTTCATTTATCTGTTCGCAGTAGAAGTTTGAAGTTCGAATGGAACATTTTCGCGCGGACATCCTTAAGGCTAACCGAAATTAGTATCACCCAACTAGTGGACTAATGCAAATCCTGCATTTTGATTGGCTACGCTACCAGGGGACTATTAGTAATAGTCATCGAGTAGCGAAATTGGCGCCATCGAGCGTGACGCTTTCTTTTGTTTTATTCCCAAATAAATATTTTTTCAACTTGCATTTGCTAATTTTATTATTGCCTTTTCTGTCCGACTAGTTGGGTGATACTAAAACAATTAGACCCTTCGCCCTCAAGGGCCACGGGTCAATAGCCCATTCGGCTTCACCTCATGGGCTACTGACCCGTAGCCCTTAAATAGTCAGATTTCCGGACAATCCCAAAGAATAAAGAGAAGACATCAGAAAACTACCAAATACCAGGGAATATTTTTGAGAGATTTTCAAATGTTAGCCAAACACTTGCGAACATTTCCAAAGAGATCCGAAACGTACCCGAAGAGTAAAAGGTTGGCCGAAGATCACGCGAAGATTTGCCAAGATTTTTTAATATTATCGGAAGGTTTTCGAATACGTTTGTAGTTTTCCGAAGCTATTTGGAAACGAAGACTATTATTATTTATTATTATTTTTATTCCTCCAAACGAAGACCAAGGACACTTCCCACATGTCTGAGTAATGAATGTACAGCCAAACCTTATTTCAAGTGATTTTTACAAGAAATCACACGATTCTTGTCATGAAATTTAATGTGAATAAACAGTTGTAAATTTACTGGTGTTTATTCATTTCAAATTGGGCTATAAATCAGTTGATTACCTCTACTTAGCAAATAAAGAAGCCTCGACTGTGCTCTGTTCTGTTGTAAAGCACGCAGGAAGCGGTAGAGCACGAAAGAAGTGTAGGGGAAAACACGAGACGCAGTCGAGTGTTATTCCCTACTTCTTGAGTGCTCTACAGCTTCCTAAGTGTTAACGAAGCGACAGCTGTCGATCACAAACTAGACTTCAGCTAAGCTATCAGTTCCGAGTAGTTTCGAGCAGCTTTCGAGAAAAGAACAACGCTTTCAAAGTTGGCTTTTTCGTTAATTTTTAAATAAGGATCTAAAAGCAGGTAAAGGTCTGTAGTCCAGAGGAATCCGGCCGTATTGTGGCTTATAAAAACGTGCACTTTTCCTATGGAAATTACGAAACATAGAGCTCAAAACTTATGGATAAGAATGTTAAATGCTGAGCTCAATTTGAATGGAGCTACAGTTATTTACGGCTTGCAGCCGCTTGCAGCAAGATTGCTTGAACTAGCGTAAAAGTTAGAAGGACTAAACTGCTCCCGCTGGTTCTACTCCGAGCACAGAATAAAATATCAGAGCAAGCTTTGAACTGACCACTCGTCGGTTCACTTCGCTGAGATGACCAGAGAACGAGCGTTACTACACTGAATGTAAGTGTTGTTTGAGCAATTGCATTTTTACAAGAAGAAAGCTTCGCATCATAAGCAGAGACAGCTCAATTATTGTTTTCTGTCGTTGTTTTACTTCTTAAGTATAATTTCCGCCATCGTAACAACTATAATATATTTTATTGAAGCACTTGTTAGGTTGAGAATTTGTTTATTTCGTTACGTGTTTTGTCGGCGGGAATCTAGCAAAACTTGTCATTTTAGTACAGTTTTGACACTACTGTTGCTAACAATAGTCTCCGTGAGCCATACTTACTGCAGGCATAGAGCTGGTTTACATTGCGTTTGTGTGAGTCACAAGGGATGTTTAATTTGAGTCAAATTTGTCAAAATTCCGAATCAGAAATTTGAAAGCCAGCTTACTATCATTAACCCGTGCTCTGTTTTCTGATAAATCACGCATTTTCAGCCAATCAGTACGCGCGTTATATGGAAACTTTATTATAAATATAATTATTAAAATGAGATACGTCACAGTTGTAAATCCTGAACACGAATACCAACGAATGAATCAAACGTCAATGTCTTCAGCTTTGTCCGCAGCAGGAATCTGCATTTATTAGAAATTATTAATGTCACGAAGGGGTTAAAGACAAATACAACAACAATAATAACAACAACAACAACAGCAGCAACAACAAAAACAACAACAAATTAAACCAAACATCAAAAATTAGCTTGGTAAACCCCTATTCTGTTTCAATTACGCAGAAAAAAAAAATAGAACTTTAACATTTTAGTGGCGGATCTAGAGGTCGATGTAAGGCAAAGGTTCAGTAAGTCCATGATGTCTTTTGTCGGTAACGGTAGTCTAACAGTAGATTGTTGTATAGCGGTCTCGGTACACTGTAATGCCAATTGAAGTGGAATACTGGTGAACAGTGATTCCACATCAAAAGACACAAGTTTGTAGTCGTCAGGTAACTGTATTGTCTTAAAAGCGTCAATAAAGTTCTCCGTCGGTTGTAGTTTGCGTCTTGATTTGTCAGTAAGGGGTTGCAGTATGGTTGTCAAGTACTTAGACAGTTGATACGTAGGGGACCCACAGAATGACACTATAGGTCGCATCGGTATACCAGGTTTGTGCAGTGTCGGTAGTCCGTAAAGTTTCGGTGGTTGAGGTACTGAGCACCTCAGTCGATAGTAGCGTTGAGTGTCAATAGCGTCAGTCTTTTGAAGCGTAAGCATTTTGCTGTTAAGTTTACGTTGAAGTGCTGGCGTCGGGTCGCGTTTAAGTTCTTCCTAAGTTTGTTTGTCGTTATACAACAATCTACTGTTAGACTACCACTACCGACAGAAGACATCATGGACTTACTGAACCTTTGCCTTACATCGACTTACTTTCAGTACAACGGTAAACATTACAAACAGTTGCATGGAACAGCCATGGGGTCACCTGTTTCTGTTGTTTTCGCAGAAATTGTAATGCAACACGTGGAGGAACGCGCCCTTGCAACTTGCCGACAAACGATACCGCTTTGGTTACGCTATGTTGACGACACCTTTACCGCCGTTCACATAAACGAATTTGACGATTTTCACGACCACCTAAACGAACAGAACGCCGACATCCAGTTTACTAAAGAGATCGAAGAAAATGGAGAAATTCCTTTTCTAGACTGTTTCGTAAGCCGCGACAACAACGAACTATGAACGACAGTGTAGAGAAAACCGACGCATGCCGATAGATTACTTGACGAATCATCCTACAACCCGACTTCACACAAAGCCACGACTATAAAGACTTTGACGAGACGAGCGCTACTAGTTTATGACACACCGGACAGCTTACGTGACGGAAACAGACACCTTGAACGTGTTTTTCACAAAAACAACTACAACGCTGACTTTATTAGACGAAACATTTACCGACCTACTGAAGCTGACGCTACGAACAGGAACCCTACACCTGCTACTACAGTGACTATACCTTACATGAAGGGCACTAATGAGACCATCTCATGGATCATACAGCCCTACAACTTTCATGTAGCCCACAAACCTACAACTACGTTACGACACTTACTGACCAACGTGAAAGACAGAGACGAACCTAACAACAGACAGGGAGCAGTTTACAAGATCAAATGCTCCGACTACCAGCCTTCTTACATTGGTGAGACTGGCAGAAACCTTAACACGAGGCTGACTGAACACAAACGAGCCACGAGAAATAGTGATGCCAACAATCACATTGCTGTACATCATCAACTGTCAAACCACAACATTGACTGGGACTCTACTCAGCGCTTAACCTACAGTACCAACTATTTTCAACGTATATTGTATTGGCATTATCGGACAATCTAGTCCATAATTTTAGCGTGTGTTAGTAATTGTACATTTCCTTAAACATTTTCTGAGATGGCTTTGGAGCCCGATTCGTGATCGGCAGATGCGGTGACAAGAACCACAGACATAAGTGGAATCAGTGGGTGGAGCAAGGGCCCTGGCCTTCTGACGTTCTCTCCTGGTATCCACTGTGATGTGCAGAAGCTTTTCTCCCTCTCGTAGGGCTTCAGTGCAATTTGTTTTCCACGCACTCCTGTCACTGGCAAGAGTCTCCCACGAATCGATTGGAAGACCAATGGCCTGCATGTCCCTCTTCGCCACGTCCTTGAAACGGAGCTTCGGTCGTCCTACCGGCCTTTTTCCTTGTACTAGTTCACCGTACAAGAGTTGCTTGGGAATGCGGCCCTCATCCATTCGATGTACATGGCCAATCCACCGCAGACGTCTCTGGTGAAGAAGGGTGTATACGGACGGGATGCCTGCTCTCTCTAAGACAGCACTGTTCGTAATGCGGTCCTGCCAGGAGATGAAGAGGATGCGCCGCAAGCAGCGCAGGTGGAACACATTCAGGCGTTTTTCTTGTGCTGCATACGTTCTCCAGGACTCGCTACCATAGAGGAGCGTGCTGATGATGCAGGCTCTGTAGACAGCCATTTTGGTGGGAGTAGTGAGCTTCTGATTTTCCCAGACACGTTGTGAAAGCTTTGACATTTTGGTTGCAGCGTGCCCAATCCTCTTTCCTATTTCGGTGTCAAGGGAGGTGGTGCTAGTAACAGTAGAACCAAGGTAGATGAAGCTGTTGACCGTTTCAAGTGCATAGTCCTTGATGAAGAGAGAGGAGGAAATCTCTGTATCCTGAGTCATGATTTTCGTTTTTTGGAGGCTAATGGTTAGGCCGAAGTCATCACAGGCGTTCGAAAAGCCAGTGAGGAGGTTCTGGAGATCGTTGTCACTATGAGCAACCAGAGCTGCATCGTCGGCAAGCAAAAAGTCTCTGAGGAGAACTTGGCTGACTTTGGTTTTTGATCTGAGTCGGACAAGATTGAAAAGTTCGCCATCAGTGCGGGAACGGAGAAAAATGCCAGCATTTGTTGTTCTAAAGGCATGTTTCAGGAGCACTGAGAAAAAGATTCCAAAGAGGGTGGGAGCCAGTACACAGCCTTGTTTGACTCCGCTGCGAATGTTGAATGCCTCTGACATGTTGCCATCGAATCGAACAGTACCGTGCATGTTGTTATTTTCAACGACTGACTCTGGAAAGCTGGTACACTAACCTAGAACAAATGCCTCTTAACAGATGTCAACAACTACAGGCGCCTTACAAACGACTTATCCACAACGGAAACGAAACCGACAGAAGGACTTCTAACAGACCGACTTAACAATACACGGACCAAAAACCGACCTATTTGACTAACAATAGACGGATCGAAACCCACCAATGACTGATGAGAAACTTTACACGAGTCTTTCAGCCAATACCATCATGGCTATACTGACCAATCCTGTTCAACAGACCAGACTTATAACATCATCGACCGACAAACACTATTCACTTGACTCTGAAGATGACTTCCGCTCAGGTTGTCAAAACGTCAGCCACCAACAACAGTTCTTCTCAGAACTACACTCAACCGGATGATCACACTATGCGAACCACTGATACTCCTGGATTCAAATAAATGGGTAAGCTAGCAATTCTTTATGGAGAAGGTTTGCAACTTTTCAAGACCATGTTTTAGATAACTAGACAGAGCTAAGGCACTTCAACTGAGTTTAATCGAATGAAATAATTCAAATGACACGGTAATACTAATTACATAATTTACCTCCTTAACGGTGTAAAAAATGTCACGATCGAGCCTCATCTGGTACCCAGCTCGATCCCTCTAATTTAATTCAAGAAAGTACACGTAAAGTCAAACCCGCACCATGCTTCATGTTTGGAGGGGCGGGGGGGGGGGGGGGGCGTGGAGGAAACCTTTTCCCTGCGTTTTCGTTGGAATAGGACATCTCTAAGAAATTTTCTTTAAAGCGAACATTATCGCTATCCCTTCACAGTTTGTTGTTTGAGCAGCTCGTTTTAATGGTCAACACTTGGTTGAAGTACATGCAACTGAGTGCTCGGCACACTTGTCTGGTCCATCTAAGAGAAATTTCCACGCTCTTTAACTTTTGAATCCACGCTAGTGAAAAAAAAAATATATATACGGACAAATATCTCTCCTGAAACGGCGAATTTTCGATATCAAAAAGATACTAGACGATTACAGTGTCAAGTGAGGTTCCGGGTTCAATTGAACTAAGTTTAGTCAACCTTGGTCCTTTTCGACTCTGCAAATACCTCGTTGCTGAACTAGCTCGTTGAGGTTGATCAGTTATCACAAATTTCTTGCCAAGTGATTTGTTCCAGTGGCCATGTTTCGTCTTCCTATTCGTTAGTGTTACTGTTTAATTAAGGTTTCAGGGAGCAATAGACCAGTGCACTTGCATTGACCTAACAAATTCTCTTTCTGCTTTGGACTACGATATTTTGTATGGACTAAATGAGCAGCGGATTAAACTCAACATGCCTCAGTAGCCTCAACATTCTGTAGAAATAGATCAATTCAGATGACATGTCAAACTTTCCAAATCAGCCAAGGACAGATGCGTTTGTCAGAAAAGTGGCAGAATAATAGCGCAAAGATTCATCAGTAAATCTGTTGGTGAAACTTACATTGAAATGGTATTATTGCCAATTCTAAATGCCTCCGCTTGAATTGTCTTTATAGGATTATCTGAGAGCAAGCTAGAAATAAATAGACAAAAGAGAAGCGCAATTAGCACCAGAAATTAGTTAAAATCTTCTTAATGTTTTGAACTGCATGGAGTAAAACATGGTATAAATAGCTTTTGCATAAGTTAGTATCGGATACTATACGGTTTATTAAGTCTCCGTTGCTATTTCTCATACTTTGATCGAAATCAGAATGTTGCACTTGGGTTACTCAATCTCGCACAGAAACTACTACAAAACTAGTATAACAACACGTTTTTCTCATCTATCGAGAGGTAACGATCTTCGTCCTTTTCTCCACATGGGATTTTCAAATCCCATAATATACAATTGGGGCCGGGCCCAGTCCCTCTCGTCCTATTCGCTACAATAGCACATCATGTTGCTCCGAGATAGAACAGAGAAAGTTTAAACAGCACGGTTAAAGAGATAACTTGAATGGCCACAAGTGTAAAATCTAAGCTAAAACTTAAGGGTCCTGAGATTTTAAGGGACGATTTCAGAGTCCCAGCTATGAGCAGCAGGAGTTCCTTACCGCTGTGACTGCGCAATCCTATTTATAAAGGATGCTGGTATACTGCTAAAACAATAATTATCTCTGCTTCATTTAACATCTGTTAAATAATAAGTGTGCTTTGGCTACGAATAGATCTTTATAAATCGTTATTAAATTTATCGCCTTTCTGAAAGTGCTAGTATTTATTCGTTTCGTATAACCAGTGCTCAGGTAAATACTTACATTATTTTAAGTTGATACATGGTAAAAAATGCTCGATATGGAATATTCTCTAGCAGGTTGTTATTGAGAGATCTGAATTAAAAAAAAAAAAATGAAAAAAAAAAAAATTGAATTAAAAAATAGGCAAGTTAGCTGTGTGGAGCCGTGCCTAGTAGTAGTTTGAAAACAAAACAGAACAAACAAACAACAAACATAAAACTTGGTGCAATCGATCTACTCAGAATACGTCCTGCAAGAAGGCGCAAGCTAAGAACCGTCCTTTTAGATAGCCAATAAAATGTTGGGAAAACAGTTGTCCACGGAGATTTTAAGTTACATTTTCATTTGCTCCAGAACGAAATATACCTTTAAGTCAAAACAAAAAAAGCAAAAACAAAAAAATCCATGTCGAGGAAAAGGTTCTTGTTATTCATCGTGGTAGATGCAATGATAAAGTGTATTATCGTTTGTCTCACTTGAGAAGTAGATCGCGACGTTTCGACTGCTTACTGCTAGTCTTCTTCAGGCGATAAGGTCGACTGATTGCACGGTATCATTTATATCACAAAGGTCGGTTGTGATTGGTGCATTGCGATCCGCCTATTGTTCCATTGTTCCGGCAAGTAGCTGTTCCCTCAGTGGTCCGCTGTTGTACCGTTCTCCTGTTGTTGTGTTTCTTGATCGTGGGTATCCATGCTTCAGGAATTTCAATTTCACAATCCCTGTTGATGTTGTTAGGGTGAAGTCTTATGTGAATACCTTCCTTGACCTTATGTGTGTACCAGTGAGGATCTCGATCAATAAACTTGACCTCATTCCAGATAGGATAGTGGCCGGTCTCGTGGGTGTGTTCAGAAACGGCGGAGGTGTGCGTACGGGCGACTCGTATATCCCTGTAGACAACACCATCTTGATTAGCCGGATTGACGGTGTCCTTTGGTCGCACTAAGTGTAACCGAAGTGTCGTGTCGAACTTAAAGACGGTGCGAATGCCCTGTTGTTCTAGGCAGCGGCGGAGAGACTCCGAAACTCCTTGCACATAAGGTAAAACGGCGGTGGATTTAAATTCCGCGACAGGCTCCCTTCTTGGGTTTGTTCGTGCCTTTGTGATCTTCTGTACAAAAGAGGAGGAATATCCGTTAGAAACAAGTACAGATGACGGATGTTTCTTCTCTCCAGCGATTACTGATGGTGTGGTCACGAGACGTTTAGCCCGGTCGTACAGACACTTTACAATACCGCGCTTTATTGACTGAGGGTGGTGTGAATCATACGATAGGTACTGAGCAGTACCAAGGAGTTTCGGAGTCTCTCCGCCGCTGCCCAGAACAAGAAGGCATTCGCACCGTCTTTAAGTTCGACACGACACTTCGGTCACACTTAGTGCGACCAAAGGACACCGTCAATCCGGCTAAACAAGATGGTGTTCTCTACATGGATATACGAGTCGCCCGTACGCACACCTCCGCTGTTTCTGAACACACCCACGAGACCGGCCACTATCCTATCTGGAATGAGGTCAAGTTTATTGATCGAGATCCTCACTGGTACACACGTAAGGTCAAGGAAGCTATTCACATAAGACTTTACCCTAACAACGTCAACAGAGATAGTGGAATTGAAATTCCTGAAGCATGGATACCCACGATCAAGAAACACAACAACAGGAGAACGGTACAACAGCGGACCACTGAGGGAACAGCTACTCGCTGGAACAATGGAACAATAGGAGGATCGAAATGCACCAATCACAGCCGACCTTTGTGATATAAATGATACCGTGCAATCAGTCGACCTTATTGCCTGAAGAAGACTAGCAGTAAGCAGTGAAAACGTCGCGATCTACGTCTCAAGTGACTACATCGTGAGACAAACGATAATACACTTTACTAAAAAAATCCAGTAGTTACTTTAGCTCATTTGTTGTTTCGGCATGCGTGAAGAAGAAAAGCGACCGAATTTATTATTGAAATTTTGCGACCCTATGGAGCATACATCTTCAAGCGATTTTCTTTGTCAATTGCTGACCTACAAAAGTGTGCAAAACGAGAAGTTGGAGTCTAGCTCTCCACAATGTCCAAACCTCTTCTTCGTCCACTTACCGTTTTACATGTTTTACTCCACATGACCTCCTAATTGCACCTTGTTTTACGTCAATAATGGCCCCATGTTTAACTCTTCGGTACACTTGTAAATAGCCAAAAGTAGTGTGTGCCAGCTGCCATTCATTAATTTACATTATCCAGACTTCGAGCTAAGAGGGGTGGGGGGGGGGGGAGGTTTGTTTCGCTTGCCCTGCCGGCATTTCCTCCTTCAGCCATTTGTTCGGCACCTCCCCTAGATCCGCCTGTATTATCTGTTTACTAATTGTTCCTGATGAACCTGATAACCACTACTTCATTTTCTATGAAACAGTTAGATTATTGGCTTATCTAAATCGTCTTCACAGACACTTCGAACACGCTAAGAAGGGGCCGGCAATTTGTTAACAAGGGAACACTGCTATGCTAATCACAATCTATGACAGAATAAATAGTGAGTAGCGTAGCCAATCAGGGCGCGGCAATCGTGTTAGAACGCTAGTGGATGATTTATATTAAAACTCGGTAGAAAGACGGAAAATGTTTCCTATTTCAAATTCCCAACGTAGTGCAACAGTTCAATCTCAGGTTCCTTGAAAATGTCATTCTAGGTGAGAGTCGATATCCAAGACAAATGAACTAATGAGAGTAATATAAAACACGTACAGATATAGAATGCTCGTGGATTTGGCAAACGTGTCGCTCGACATAGTTTTTATCTTGTTATTGTGCAGATATCTGGCAATAAATGAATCACAAGGAGCATTATTTCTTATTCTAAATGACTGAGAAAATCACTTCATCGTGATTGGGTGAGAGAGGGTCAATTTATCTTTAATTTTTAAGGTGGCTGGTAACAGTTTCCAGCACTTTCAAAGACACAGATTGACACTACAATCATTGTGTCAAGAACTGCTGAATCACCGCTGAACATGCTGTTATCATTTTTTTTGCGAGACGATAGGTTACCATAGCAACAATATGAAATGCTAAAAAACCCTTCAATTTTGCTTTTACTGCTACCAACTCAAAAACGAGCACGGCGGCCAGTTCAATCTCAGGCTCTTTGAGAGTGTCATTCTCGATGAAAGTCGATATCCGAGAGAAATACACTAATAAGAGTAATATAAAACACGTTTAGATATTAAATGTTCGTGGATTTGGCAAACGTGTCGCTCACTAATTAACATTTACTACCACCAACTCAAAAATGAGCTCGGTGGCCCCTCATCCATATCTTATTCGTTTGTGTCCGTGTTTTACTCGTATGTGCTCGTATGTTGTTACTCGTGTGTATTCGTATGTTACTTTGTTACAAGTATCGTTGTAGAGCAGGGTTGTTTCCAGACAGAACTCAGGATCGCCAGTAACAGCAACAAACTAATTTATTTCCATAAGATAACTTCACGAGGTTACAGCACTAAGCTTCTTCAAATTTGAATCAATCTCTTTTACAGCAGAACCTCTCGCTCTAATATACATGAGGCTTAAAGTTCTAGAAACTAATATTTGGAACTAAATTAAGTAGTTTGGCACAGTTTCTAATCTGAGTAATGGCATAAGGATTAGAATGTTCTGGAATGTCCTTATACAAGTTGGTCACGGCGGAATGACTTCCGGTTCTAGATTGTTCTAGAACTAGACTAGAGAATTTTTCGTAACATAACCCCCTCTTTGAGAAGAAATTTACAAAATTTCTGCATAACAACGAAAAATCGTCCATGTGGATAGGCAGTATACACTTCTTCCAGCAATAAGCTTACTCCAGCACACGACTTAGATAATTAGCTCCCCCGTTGTCTGATCCCTTAATAGCTTCCACTTTCATATTGTAGCTCTGTAAGAACATAGCCCACCGCATCAACCGGTTGTTAGTAAACTTTGCACTGTTCATATAGTTGAGAGGCTCGTGATCGGTCTGTAGTACAAAACGCACACCATACAGATGCATATGGAGTCTCTTGATACCCCACACGACTGCTAGGCACTCTTTCTCTATGGTAGAATAGTTAAGCTCTGCATCACTCAACTTCTTACTTGCGTAACAGATAGGAAACAATTTGCCCCCACGCACTTGCATCAAAATTGCACCGATCCTGTACTGTAAAGCATCCGTTCTTAGAACAAAGTTCTTTTCAGGATCCGGTAGTCGCAAGATTGGATCACTAATGAGAAGGATCTCGATGGTTTGGTAGGCTTTCTCCTGGGCGTCAACCCGCTCCACTTTACTTGGTTGACCCTTTCGTGTAAGGTCAGAAACGGGAGCCGCAAAAGCAGCGAAGTTTGGGATGAAATCTCGGTAATATCCGGCCGGTCTCATAAAGGAACGAACCTGCTTCTTGGTTGTTGGTCTCGGAGCTTTTCCGATTTTGGCGACATTATCCTCATGGAGACCAATTAAACCCTGCTGCAATTGATGGCCAGGGAAATCAATGCTGTCAACACCAAAGATACACTTGCTTGGTCTAATCGTCATGCCAGCTTGAGCTAGGCGCCTAAACAGCTCTCGGAGGATCTTAAGGTGCTCCTCCCATGTACGGGTGTTGACCAGGATATCATCCCAGTAAAACGCGACATTCTTCATACCTTTGAGAAATTTCCTCATTCCACGCTTCAGTGTAGCCGCAGAATTCACCATGCCGAGAGGCATCTTCAGAAACTCATACAAACCATCTGGGATAACAAAGGCCGTCTTTGGGACTTCTACTTCCGGTATTGTAACTTGCCAGTATCCTTTGCTAAGATCGATCTTCGAAAAGAACTTGTCTCCATTCAACTTCTGAAACAAGTCAGCAGCTGCTGGCATGGGTTCGGGATCGAAGACGGTTAGCTTGTTGAGCTTTCGGTAGTCCACGCACACTCTGTTGCTACCATCGTTTTTCTTTACAACCACCACCGGAGAGGCGTAGGGAGAATTAGACTCTCTGATAACTCCCATCTTCATCATGTCATCTATATCGTTCTTCAGAGATTCCTTCATACTATACGGAGCAGGGTACGGCTCAGACCTGACGGGCTCATTGCACGTGAGGTTGATGTGATGCTGCATAAGGTTCTTGGTTCCGGGAGCCTCAGTGAACAGGCTTGAGAACTCTTGCGCCAAGTCTAGAAATTCTGCTTGCTCAGTTTCGTTAAGACCAGGGCCAGTCTTTGCATCTGTGACGGATTCCTTCGCCACATATCCACCAAACTCTAGGAAGCCATTATCATCATCATCTGGATTCAATTCTAGTTCACTCGGCTCACCACTGCAGGACACGCTTGTCACCAGACCCTCGGCGATTGCGGCTGCAGCCTCTCCAAGTTCCTCTTCTCGCTCGATGTACGCCCTTAAAAGGTTGGCATGGTAGACCTTCAGCTTGTCTTTTACTCTCACCTTGTAATCGTTGATACCTAAGTAGTATAGGGGGAGTCAGACAAATACCGTTTCGCAGAGAGAGAAGAATTTCCCGGTTTTACAGCTCCCAGGTTCAAAACCGAAGCTCGTAAGCTCGCTTCGGTTGAACTTGGGGTTGCAAAACCGGGAAATGCTGGGTCCCTCTGCGAAACAGTATTTGTCTGACTCCCCCTATACTACTGAGGGGAAGGGGGGAAGGGGAGGGATTCCTATTAGATAGAAAAGACCCCGCTGTTACACCGCCCGAACACCGGCAATGTTTCGAGGAACAAACAAGTGTGCGTGGTTGATGCGTAGCCGATCAAGCAACTGTCAACTTTCCGAGGCCATTCAAAACCTCCCTCCAGAGCTTCGTGAGACAATTTACAAGGAGTATGTCGCAATAAAAAGAAGGGAAAAAAAGGAAATGGGTTGGGATGAGGTACATTATGATATTGAAGAGGCACCATTCTGTGAAAAACGATCAAGAATTGTAAAGGCCATGTTTTGTCGTAAATGCAACTTCTGTAGTCTGAACGGACTCTGTTACGAGTGTTATAAAAATGGAGTAAAACACTATCTTGGCTACCCCGTGTATTACAAGAACGACTACGCCGAAATCTTTCAGAAATTTTACTGAGCGGCGACGATATTAACCTTCGTTCGAAGCAAAAGTTTTGTTTTGAAATCTGTGTGCTGCGTGACATTTTTCTCAGAAAGACTGGAACCTAATATTTTTATTTCCCAGGCCCTTGGACGAGCAGTACTGAAAACATGGAGGACAACTCAAGAGTTTTTTGTTTGGGCCGAAAAAACGAACCAGAACAGAAATTACAAAAAAAAATACGCTCAGTCAAAGCGCTGTAAGTTATTTTTTTACCACAGAAGCTACCGAAGTGAAGCGAGCAGGAGGAAACGAGAAAATAGCAAGATTTGATCGTAACATGAAATATTCTTGAACAAGGGGCTCAATCGAGCCCGTTTAAGTTTTCTCTGCTTCTCGCAAGGCTTCAACGACTTAATTTGTTATCTGTCTGGCCTCTGGTGTAGAAAGTTCCGTGAAAATAAAGCAAATCGCGTGGAAAAGCACAATCATTTTGGCCTTCAGAAGAACTGTTGGGATATAATTTATTCACCCAATCTCTAATTATAGCAAGCATGACATCTTCTCGCCGCCCAAAAGCGCATGCGTATGTGTGAAAATACTGCGAAATTTAGGTAAAGGACGGATAAGCTACACCACAAGTGAAAGGGGAGGCAAATGGATCAATATATCAGCTTGCAGCATTATATTATTTATCAGCAAGCAAATGAAGGTGCTTTTGGATGTGAGGTTGGCCCCCTCTGATTCCTAATACGGCACGTACAGGCCCTTGTCAGGGGTATGGGGTCAGGCCGTCCACGGCGATAGCCCCGGGTGAACCCGCCCCGGCCCAGTGGAGACTGGGGGTGCTCAGAGGTCCCTCGGGATCTCAAACCTCGTCCCCAGAGATAAAATTGGAATCGACAGCCGCCTTGTCAGCGGGGAGAAAGTCCTAGCCGGTGCTAGGCAAGAACAGCCGACGAGCACCCCCAGACAGGGCTTTTGCCCTTTTGTGTGACCTGCCACGCAACGTCACGCGTGACAGTAAAGAAACCAAGTCACGCAACGTCACGCGTGAAGGTAACGCGGTGTAACACAATCATCCGTTTTTTTATAAGACTTAGAGAGAATTTTGTGTTTTTTCGCTCAAAATTTATTTGAAATTTGTGCTGGACTCCGCAAGTTTTTTTCTAAATTCTTGCCGAATCTGGTTTTTTTAATTTTTCAAGATCTGGCTGGCGAGAATTTGTTTGTTTTTGCGCAAAGTTCGAGCGTAAAGCCTCTTTAAGTTGGCGATATTTCTGCATTTCACGTGTGATCAGTTGGAACTCCGTGTCAGAAACACGATTATCATTCAGAGCTTGTGAGACAGAGCTGTTTATCGAGTCATGTTTTGCAATAGCCAGAGAATGGATTCTCGAGTGCTTATTAACTTTGCGTCCAAGCTTCTTGTTGACAACAGACAGGCCAGTGGAAGCTGCGCCAGATAAAGCTGCTATCGCGGCAACAGGCGCGCTGATAACAATTCCAACACCAGTGAGTGATGTTGCAACAGCCCCAGAAGACAGAGCTGCCGTGACGGCGCCAAGGCCAACCACGCAATAGTGAAGCGCTTTCCGGGCTTTTTTATATTTTTCCAACACAAGCCTGTAATGCTCAACCTCAACAGATATTTCTTTTTCAATTTTACTTATTTCAGTTAGCCGGAAATTCTCGGCATTTGTCGTTTCGGGAAGGCTTGGATAGATTCTTCTTTCAATCTCGGCAGGAGGAGCAGAAGGTAACACATTTGGTGAAGACATTGTATTTATAAAGAAATTTAATTTAACTCTAATTCAAAAAGAAGCGGGAAGCCCTTGAAATCAAAGAGTTTGCCATTTTCATCTTTGACGCTAATAGTGGTGCTATTTATAAACTCGTCTGTAGAGCAGTCATGCAAAACCTGTTGCGGAGAACCGTGGTAGCTTTCCTTTTCAAAAGGCTTCCCTTTCACATCAAACAGGGCTAAGACATCTGACCTTTTACCATTGAACAGATTCCGTTCTTTGTCGATCAAATCACAATGAATAAAATATGTCGTTGGAGCTGTAAGCCTTTTTACGAAGGTTATAAGATTCAACTTCCGCCCAATACGAAGCAAATTGGCTAAATCGCGATCAAGTTCCATCGGTTTTCCCCAAAATTTTTGATTACGAGCTGGCCAACGGGTTGGTTTATTTCTGTTTCCAACTGTTTATACCCATATTTGTCGAACAGACCGTCTATTTCTTTTGCCATGCTTTCTAAATTATAATGCCCTGGGAGTAATTTACTAACTGACAAAGCTTTATCTTTGTTTTTATCTCCCAAGGAGGCTGAACCTTCTTTTTTCAAAGTGTCCCAGCTGTTGATTTAAACTACAAGAAATGAGTTTCATGAAATGTACTTTCGGTATCGGGTCTTCAAAATAGATAGTCTCTCCGTTCTGTTGTGTGACAATAGTGAGAACAACCATTTTCATATTTAACAAACAAAATTGTGTTCAAATACAATGGCAAATATGTGGAAAGACCCTGAGTTTGTGAAAAGAGCGGCAATCGCAAAGGAAAAGGCGTGGACAAATTTTTTAAATCACTTTCCAAAAGCGGACAAAAGCCGGTTCGTTTCACAGGAAATCATCGACGAGAAAAATAACGCAACTGCAGAGGTGTTTTTCAAAGAAGGCTCGTTACAAAGCGTCTTCGGCTCAGACAGGCGGTATTGGAGCGCGGAAATGAAACAAGCCCTAGGTTTGGGAGACAGCGGTGGTTTTCCTTGTCAATTGTCGCCACTTGGTTCAAAAGTTTCCTTGCCCATCCCTGCAGTACCTTTTGATGGTAAAGCATCAAACTTGAACAAAATATTCAACGCCGAAATCAAAATCTCCGTCACGCCTGACCAATATTTCACAAAATTCAGAGAAATATTTCAAGAAACCAAACTCAGGAATATTTCTGGAGCCGAATCAAAACACTGGTTAGGAGGGCCTGACATGGAATATTGGCCGCAACAGCTCAACTTCGCTGTTTTTTGCGCGACACAATCGCGAAATCTTTGACAGCGGGCTAAACCTGCCCCCGCAGATAAGAGCTTTCTACATCTTCCACGTGTATTTCACGGTGAGGCGAATTCTGTACCAGCTAGGGGGGATCCAGAGCATAAGCGCTTTGCCCGGAGACCCGACTTTGAGCCAAATGAATAACCATTACGACTTCGCTTCGTACAAAAGGCTATGCGGGGAGTTCGGCATAGACCTGTCGAGCGATTTTCGCTACACGCACGGGCCAAACCATGGGCTAGGAAGCGTTTACATTTATGCGCAAGGCGTACTAAAAACTGGCACTCTATACCCCGGGGGATTTAACAAATTCAGCGATGAAGGAGGGAAAGCGATTCAAGGAAACCTGATTTATTTCGTTGAGCCGGGGGCCCCTTCTGATACCCAATCGGCCTGGTTCGCTCCACACAGCCTCCGGTTTGACGCAGGCGGGGTTGGCGAGAATCAACCAGTCAATCGAGGCTTTCGTTTACTGCATCCTGGGCGCGCAGGTAAGTGTGAGAAGTAGCATTCTGGGCTCTGGTGACCGAGCAAAAGAAGCCCAGAGCGAGTTCCTGGTGCTGATGGAAGACGCGATCAGACAGCCCGACCTGGCCAAGAGCGTGCAAAGGTACCAGCTCGCGGTGGATCAAGCGAAGGTTAGGCTCAATCTTGCTGTAGACCCCATGGCCTGGCTCATGCCCGCGCAAATGGTGATTAACACCGAAAGCACGGTCGGTTACAACAACAAGCTGAAACAGGCGGTCTCTGGGATGAAACTTGGGGTGAACAATGAGGTAAATCCAGACACAAAAAAAGCTGCGCTCAAACTAATGGCAGGCGGCCCGTCAAAAATTAACCAACCTAACAGCCATCCTTGCAACCCGATACACAAAGCCGCAACAGCCGAATCGAAAAAATCAGCTTCGCCAAAAACTCAGCAAGCACAGCCAACGGCGCAAAAAATAGAGCCAACGGCTCCAGACAAAACACCGCAACACGAAATAAACAAAACAGCTGTCATTGTTGGCGTAGTAGGATTCTCGGCTTTGCTGTTCATGGCTTGGTGGTAACTTAACGCCGCTTCTTAACATACTTTTCTAACAAAAAGGCCACCGCGGCAAGAATAAGCAGCCAGGTATGCTCGGCCAGAAACTCGACGACTTGGCCCGCAGCTTTGAACAGAAAATTCACAATCGATCCAATCAGCCCGGGCAGAAGAGAAGCAAGTTTCGAGCCAATATCTTTTAGGCCTTTTCCCAAAGTTTTGCCTGTGGCTTTCAAAGTGTTTGTGATTGAACCGACGACAGCCCCTATTGTGCCCCCGCGGCGAGAAGAATAGCAGTGGCCGTCACGCCATATTTTTTGAAGATCTCTTTGACCCTTTCCGAGAGAGGCTTCTCTCCACCCACTTCTTCAAGCCGAGCCGTTATCGACCTAATCTCTTCATTACGTGTCTCTATTCTCCCCCGCGTGGCCTCTTTTTCCTCAGGTGTGGCATTTTCATCTTTTAAAATCTGCGTATCTTCTTTATTATCTTTTTCCAGCTCTTCTCTGTCCATTTGTAGATTTTTTATTTCTTTTTCCAAGGCAGCGCTTTTCACGCCAAGTTTTGTTTGGGAAACTTTTTCTTCTTCGGCTATTTTTGCATAACTTTCTTGAAGCTCCGCAAGTTTGTTTTTTGCTCCTTCTATTTGTTCAGGCGGTGCATCAGGGTCTAAAGGCTTGTTTCTTTCAAGCCTGATTCGCCAGTTCAGCGCCTCCTTTCGTTTTCTTATTGCTCTGAGAGCTTCACTCGCATTTTCTTCTTCTTCTTTTTCAAAATCTGAAGCTTCTGAATCTTCGATCAACTGAATATCTCTCTCCGCCTGTTGTTCTGCGAACCTTTGAATATATTTTTCACTAGCCTTGTGCTGTTTCAAGACTTCTCAATTCTCTTTTCATTTTGTCAATTTCCTCTTGCGAACCCTCTGCAAATTTAAGATCTTCTATCTGGCTTTGTTTCTTCTTTATGGCTTCTCTCATTTGATCCATTTATTTTTTATTTTTTTCTCTTTCTTCGTATTGCTTCTCTTTGAGCTCTTTTCGTTTTTCGTATATCGTTTGTTGAACCTTCTCGTATTTGGAAGCCCCGAGAGCAGTTTTTATTTCTTTCGAAAGGTTTGGATTAATCCGATCTCTTCCCGTGCTCTTTTCTTTGGTAAACAGGTCATACGTTTTTTTGCCAGCTCCAAACATTTTGACTTGGAGCTTCCCCTTCGAGCTGTATGAAACCTCAAGCTCGCTTGAGCTCATGTCCGGGAAGAGATCTTTTGCAGCAACCCACACTTGTTCACTCAGGGCCTGAGCTCCGGTGAAAGGGGTTTCCGCATAAGAAGTTTCAGGCATCCCGCTTTTTTCATTCTGCATTGTCTTCATTGGAATTTCTTCTTTACCATTTGGTGTAGATGCATTGTCTGGGATGAAAGGAGTCGTTTCGTTGACATCTTTACTTTCATCATCATCATCATAATCCCGATCGTCTGGGTCAAAAGCAGGGTTTTCAAAGCTAGTCCCTTCACCTTCCGCCATAGCAATATATTTCAATTCTGTTATTTTTTAAATTAGAAAAATATTAAACTGTGCTATTATACGAAATGTCAGTGCCAGAGAACCTTCGCTCAACGTACAACGAAAAGACATTACACGCCATGAAGGCCGAGGGCGCGGTGAAGCGAATCACCTTTGACCGCACTGAAGCCAGCCCCGGCGAGACGCTGTATGTTTCAGTGCCCAAGCTGAACGAGAACGAGGTTCTGGTGCCGGGCTCGCTAGCGCTTCTCTTTGACATCGACCTTTCTGGAGGGCACGCCAACAACTTCCTTGTCCAGAACGTCACGCGGGCGCTAGTTGACAAGCTGGTCGTGAAGTTTGGAGGCACTATCCTGCAAGACACGGTTGGATATGACATCTACAAAATCTTTGAAGACCTTTTCCTTTCGCAGGAAAAGCGAGACGGCATGATTCTCGAAGGGATTCAGAGCGAGGATCTATACAAGATCCGCTCAGGCACGGGAGACAAGAAAACCTCGGGAGTCGACGCTGAAAACAAGCTGAACGAGGTTTTTGTGAAAAAGTACCGGATCAGGCTTGACCATCAGATCTTATCTGGCCGCGGCATTATATACCCCCAGGCCCTTTACAACGACCTCACGTTCGAAGTAACCCTTGCACCAGCTTCGCAGGTGGTCAAAGGCTCTGAAAAGACCGAATTGAAATATAAGCTGACCAACATTCAGCTCGAGTACAAAATGATCCGCAGCAAGACTCTGGCAGACGAGGCAAAGAGTGTTTACTCCAGCGGCAAAGAGTTCACTTATGACCACGTGACTCGTTCCAAAGTGGTGACTTTCAAAGAAGGAACTGATACGAGGGTCAACATCAAAATCGACGCGCAAAGAAGGTCACTAAAAGCCATCCTCCTACTGTTCATGGAGCCGTATGATGGGGGCGCCAGAGATTCAGAAAAATACGTCTTCCCGGATCTGACGAAAGTCAGCGTCACGATCAACGGCTCGCCCAACATGCTTTACAACAACGGCATCGAAGGCAAGGACATGTGGGAAGAGGCCGAACGCTTCTTTGTGAAAGAAAAAAATAAAACCGAGCACATGAATTTCACAAAATTTTACACCGATGATAAGTTCGGGCTTGTGATTGATATGCGCTCCATGGCCGATCAGTCGTGCACGGCAGCGGCACGCGAATTGTGAACAGTACAGACGGTGTCCAGCTGGAAATTGAGCGAAAGCCGAAGGCTCAGGTAACGTGAACTGCCATGTATTCGTCGTCTCCGACTCCCCAGTTCAACATTATGGACAGTCAGCTAGAATCTGGGCAGTATTGAATATGGACCCAAGCAAGATACCTTTCAACGCTCTCATTGTGGGGCCGACGAATTCAGGCAAATCGAGCTTTGTGGTCGACCAGCTCTACGGCCCTTTCCGCGGCAAGTTCGACAACATCGTGCTCATCTGCCTGACATTCGCGCACAACAAGACCTACCACAGAATTGGTGAAAACGATCCAAGAATGTTTGTGATAATATGCGAGCAGCACGAGGTGGAAATGTGGTTGAAGCTCGTGAGATGACTTTTCGAGGGCACCAACATGCTCATAATCCCCGATGACTGCGCAGCCTCAAAAGATGTGAAAGGGCGCACCGGCCAGCTGGTAAATCTCGCCTTTTCTGCTCAGCATATCGGCATCAGCGTTTGGGTGCTGACCCAGAAGATGATTACGCCGGCGAGCTAGCCCAGGATGGGTACAAAGGGCTGATTTCAAAGCTGAAAGAGCGAAAGTTCTCTTATCTTGTGTTCTCGCTTCGCCACCCCAACGGGTTAACTTATTTTGAATAAAAAAATGAAAGTTGTATATATTGTTGAACTATGGCTGAAGAAGAGACTGCGTTTGCAGAAGTTATGAACCTACTGGAAGCCGAGCCGTCGAGTGGGCCAGGTGGTATAGTGCCAGACTTAACCGTCCCCGGACCTGACATTCCTGCTATTCGTGAGCAGCTGGCCGTGCTGGTATCCACAGGCAAAGCCAAAGAGGCCATCAGAGTGCAGTTAACACATGAGCAGGTAAAGCGCCTGGGCGAAAAAGATGTGGAGAAATACACCAAACGCTACGAGACATACGTGGGCTCAAAGACAACAGAAAGCTTGATCGACAGCTTTACTTTTCTTGTAACCAAAGCGGTCGGAACGGCCGTTGACATCAAAGACATCGACGCTTATCAAAAAGAACTCAGAAACGACTTCATCTTAAACAAAGAGCTCTCCAATCTGGCCGGCAACCTTGCTTTGAAGTGCGGCCGGTTTCTGGCTGCGGCCAACGCGGCGCCGATCACTACAAAACATATTGATTTCAACTCGCATTTAGAGAGAAAGGACGAAGCAAAATTGGAAGAAATTCATCAGCAATCCTCAACAACTGCTGAGGGATTGCAGAACGAGTAATTTCTGAGCATTATTATATTTGCTTAACATACGCATTTGTTTCAGAATGTCTACCGAACAATCCGAGAGCGCTCCTGCCGTCACGGCGAATTAGCAGGTTGATGTCACACAGCAAGCGACAACTCCAACTGCAACGACAACGCAGCGCGTAAAAAATCCCAAGCGTGTGGCCGCTGGAAAAATGGTTGCTGAAAGAACGCGGCTGGCCCGGGAACAATAGAAAAAAGCAGCTGAGGCTTATATCGCAAACAACAAGGCGAAAGCCACCACAGAGGCCACCGAGCCAGTCCCGACTGCAGAAGGCGAAAGCCCAAAGTGCAGCGGTGAAAAAAATAGCAGCCTCAGCACCACCCAATGGCTTGCTGTTGGCAGCGTAGTCGTTTCACTTGTCGGGATTTATTACAAACGTGAAGAGCTCCAGGCTGTATTCGACGAAAAAACGCCTGAGCCCGCACCTGAGCCCGCGTGTGTTGAGCCACAACCTGCTTGCGCGACACAGCCAAGAGTTTTAAAAAAAATGGATTAAACATTTTCACCTGTAATATATTGCCATGAAGAAAGTTGACGTTCCCCAGATTCTCATCTCTTCAGCCGCAATTTTTGGTATTACGCCGTTATGGAACGACTTCAACATAAAGGTTTTTCATACAGTCCGAGACCTTTTGAGTGCAGCATTTATTGATAAGGGCTCAGAGGACGAAGGATACGAAGAAGACGAAGAAGACGAAGAAGACGAAGAAGACGAAGAAGATGAAGCAGACGAAGAAGATTAGTAAAATTAATTTGTTTTAAACTTTCGTTATTTTCCTAATATAAAAGTCACTATGTCGTCCGACAACAAGCTTGTTAAGACCGTCATTGACGGCGCAATTCTCACTGACTCAACTCAACACTGACTATGCCTTCAAACTCTACAACCAGGCGCATCCTGACGAACGAACGATACCCCCCCAAAGAGCCCAAGTTCTCAGATTTCTATCAGCCAAGCGAGCAGCAAAAAAATGGTCAACTCATGTTCGTGGGCGCCGGGGCGCACGCTCTGGGCTACGCAGCCTTCCGGTTCCTTTAAACTTTAAACTCCTTCTTATAGTAAAGCGATGGACTCCAAACTCGCAAAGATATGCTACGGCCCCGGGGGCTACTGGAAAGGTATCGCCACGATCAAAAAATTAGCCGAGGTACCTGAAGAAACCGCAAAAGCGCTCTGGCAGATATTCCTTCCCCCGCCGAGGCGAATTCTTCGGCGGAAATTCGACGTTCCCACACACAACGCGGTCCACCAGGCGGACCTTCTTTTTCTGCCACACGACAAACTGCCCCGCAGGCGTAAAGTTTTCAAACACGCGCTGACCGTTGTCGATGTGACCAGCCGCTACAAAGAGGCCGAACCCTTGACTTCGAAAAATTCTGATGAGGTCCCCCAGGCCTTTCACAAGATTTATAAGCGCGCGTCTCTGAAATGGCCTCAAATGCTGCAGGTTGACCCCGGGCGTAAATTCATGGACGCTTGCACACAAGAGATGGAAAAGCAGAAAACATATATCAGGCGCGGGCGCATTGACATTCACTGCGACCAGGCCATTGTTGAACGTTTCAACCGCACCCTGACTGAGCGCTTGTTCGGGCACCAGTACGCCGTGGAAATGCGACTCCCTGAGGGGCAGCGGTCCACTGCCTGGGTGAAAAGACTTCCAGAAGTTGTTTTGGCTTTGAACAACGAGGTAACAAGCCTTATCGGCAAGAAACCCGCCGTTGCCATCAAAGAAAAAGCTGTTTTTGCAAGGCCATCGACATCTTATTCAAGGCCTGTTGGAAAAAACGAAAAAATACCCCCTCTCTTGTCCAAGTTCGTTATCTCTACCAGCCCGGCGAGCTTGAAGGCGGTGTAAAAAGAGCCACAGACCCAATCTGGTCTTTGAAAGTTTATAGCATTGAAAGATCTTTTACCAAACCGGATCAACCCGTTCTCTACTATTTGCGCGACGGTCCCAAGCGCGGCTTCGTGCGTGAAGAACTGCTCGTTCTCCCTCCAAACACTACTCTTCCTCCGGCTGACGTGAACTAAATGTGAAATTCCATTTGCTCAGTGTGTATCCCATCGGGCAGCACCCACCACTTGTCGTAATAAGCGCTCAGCCCCAGCTTCTGCTGCTCATAAGTGACCATCTGCCCGTCCCGCATCCTGAAACCTCTGTTGGTTGCCATGTCTTTGCTGCCTTCCATCGCTGCCTTAAAACGCTGCCACGTGATCTCGTTCTGCTTCTTTGACATCCCCTTCGTGCTAAACTTCTTTTTTTCGCCCTCTGCTTCGTCGACGAAATAACACTTCGAGCAGAGCGCAATCATCCTGCTGCCCTTGCACTCAAGCTTGAAGAGACCTGGGGTGCGGCCGCTCCACTTGTCCCAAGCCAGCCACTGATTTTTTTGCGCCTCGAATTCTGGCTTCAGATCCGGCCGAACAATGCCCTCGAGACGCTTTGCAGAGATAGCCGTGTAGTTACTGTTCGTGTCCATCTGGATCAGCTCAAAATCTCTTCTGTCGATATACCTGTCGAGAAAGTCGTAATAGAACTCCAGCATCCGCAGCTTTGCCAGCTGATAGACAGCGATTCTAACCTGAAACGGCCGTCTGATTGTGATCCGAGGCTTCCGACTTTCCAACTCATACGCGTACCCGATCTCGTCAAGATCAGAATAATACGCGCTTCGCAAGGCTCTGTCGACTACCTTCCCGTCTTTGGTGTAAATCACGTTTGTTTGCCGCTCCAAAGCTTCAATGAGCTTCCCGTACGCGCTGTTTCCCAGCAGTTTGAACACTTCAGCGAGCAGCGCCTTGCTTTTGTCCACGTCTCCTGTCCAGCGCGCCTCCGTCACCTGCTCCACGAACCAGGGAAAGATCTTGGCCAATTGGTAGTCTATTGTTCTGTAAACCTTTGTGACTACCGCCCCGTGGTTCACGTACCACAGCAGCAGAGGGGCGTACACCAACAACCCTTCTGCAGACAGAGCCCCCACAAGTTTTTTCCGTCTCCGCGCTTTCTGCCAGTTCGAGCTAAGTAATCGGCTATATGTTTCGGCACAGCTTCGGCAGGCACCTTTTTGTTGTAAAAGAAAGGACACATCTCCTCAAACTTTGGACGCAAGCGCTCTGGAATCTCGAGATCGACTTCAGCAAATCAGAACCAGCTTCCTTCTTTGAGCCTGTGCGTTAGTACAGGAGCCGCCTCCGCTTGGAACTTACCGCTGTAGTGCACGACCCTTTCCTTCCCGCAAGGCATTTATCTGAGCATGGTCTAAAGATAGAAGGCGTTGGCGTCATAACCAAGGATATTTTTGCAAAGACTCGGTTCTGCTATTCGATGAGACCTTATCTCAGTAACATCAACTTCGCTGTACCTTGTGAAAACTAGGCTCGGGCCCCCGACAACAGCTTCTTTCAGCATCTCATACGCTTCTTTGCCCGGGCTGTAAAGCTCCGCGCCACGCTCAACCACTCCCCGGAGCAATTAATGCAAACTCACGCCTGGGATGCTGACAGCGTCTTTCAGAATGTCGATTCCCTTCTCAGTGTAGAAGTTTCTCATTTTTTCCAGAGCCTCAAGGCCGGGAGCCACATCGAGATTGTTGTAGTAACGCAGCCAGTCTGAGAAGGTTCTCATGCCCTTTTCTTTGAACAACCGCTGACACCCCTCCCATTCATTCCGCGTGAGTACGTATCCGCCCTTTAGCTTCGAATACCACTCCTCGTATTTTGGGAGCTCAGGGTAATCAAGCTTTTCGGGGATGCCAAACCATTCGTATGGAAACCATGATTTCACTTTCTTGCATTCGTAGGCTTTCACCCATTTCTCGTAGCTCGTCCCCGGCCCAAGGTAATTGATGATATCGAGGAAACGGAATCCCCAGGTGAGCAAGAACATGGTTTTGTTCCCGTTTTTTGCCACTCTGACTTTGGGTGATGTTTCAGCAGGGTGGCTAGCGAAGTGGTTTTTGATCAGATTCAGATCGTAACTTCCTGAGTTGAACCCGACGACAGGAACCTGGTTGCACCATTCATCGATTTTTTGTCGCTGCACTTTTGGCAGCAGGTGCGCGTCTTCTGGCACAAACTCCGCTCGTACCTGGGCCCGGATGTTTTTTCCGCGTCTCTCCAGCTCTTCCATAAACTTGCGGACCAACTCCGCGGGGTCTCTTTCACAGATGTGGGCGGGCTCTCTTTCAAGGGTGTCGCCAACGCTCACCGAAATTGGCACGTGCGTGTTTTCTATCGTGAGCGCGGGCGTCGCTTCCTTCCGATGATTATTATCGCCATACGCCTCGAAATCGTACAAGATCGCGTGCGGGTAGCTTTTTGTTTCGGCCCGCGGTGGATCAGCGTAGATTTTCCCAACTTCGCATGCCCAGGCCTCGATAGCTTGGTAGCCGGCCTCCCGCAGAAGTCTTGTCCGTTTCATTATTGCTTGGTACATATCTTCTCGCGTTTGGTTGTTGCGGTGAATGATTTTGTCGCGATCTTGCGAGTAACATTTTCGACACCCGTGCCAGTGGCAGCCGTGGTATTGAAATACAGTCTTCGTTGCGTGGTTTTACCCGTCGACAGGCGCGTGCTCAATCCAACGCTCGTCACCATGGCCGCACATTGCGTGGTGGATGTGGATTTTCCGCCGCTTGGCTTCTCGCTCAAGCCACAGAAGCGATTCTTTGGAAGCATTCTGCTTTGAATATAAAGCTCTCTCGAAAGCTGTCTGCGGGGCTTCGACCCTTTCACCCGGGCAATCGATTACCGTTTTTTCTGCACTGCAGGTTTGGAAATGGCGTTGGAGATTGCAAACTTTTGTGAATCTCGCGCTGCAATGAGTGCATGCATAATTTTTGGCCAACCTGGCAATATCTTTGATGACGCACGCGTGCCCTTCGTAGACACCGATTGTCAGAATGTTCTTCAAACTAGCTGCTGGGTTTCGTCTAAGGTGCCATACCACTTCTCCCGCCCCCCTCTCAGGCTTATATACCCGGATGCCGAGCCATTCCGAAAAAGCTGTACCTTGATTAAGATGTCTTTCAACCTTTTCTAATTCATCCAGAGACGTTTTTGGGCAGTCGGTCGGCAGGGTTTTGAGTTTGAAGAAACTCTTGGCTAGACCGCGGGCTGCTTTTGTGCTTCGATCGACACGCGCTCCTTGGTGCACAGCGATACAACGCCAAAGACACAAGTTGTCTTTATACGTATCCAAAGCCGTCATCGCCCCGCCATGGGCAAGGTTGCGCAGCCAGTCCGGCAAAGAGCCTGCGCCCAACAACGGCTGGCGGTCAATCACAACCTTTAGGTCAACATTAAAAAAGCTTACAAACTCCCACTTTGTTGATGGTCTTTCGATTTTTTCATGGTCCAGGCATTTCGTCTCTTCTTCGCTCAGCCATTCTTCCGCCTCTGCCAGTCTGTTTATCCAAGGCGAGCCGTGGTGTTTGTAGTACAGAATCACCGTCCCATCTTCAATATTGCGCAACTGATACGAGAAAACATGCCTCAGGTAAAACGATGTGACAACATTTTCTCGAATTTTTTCCATAAAGTTTGTTGTTAGGTCTTTTTCCAGACCTCTGATGAAGCGCCATCGAATGTAACGCCGCCCTTTACTCTCTTCCCCCTCATGGCTTGCATCATCGAACAGGTCCAAAATCTCATTCTGGTAGTCTGTCACTGTTCGGATGTTCTACGCAGGAAAAGGGTCGTACTCCCTCAGAAGCTCTTGCTTTTTTCTCACTTTTCTTTGCCGGGGAGGGGGTCTTGGTTGGTAAGGTTTTGGAAGTAAAGGTTTCTGCAAACGCTTCTCCGTTTCTTGGGAAATAGGTTCATCCAGCACGTTCTGAACAATCTTTGTAACAGTCGGCTCGTTTTCTGCAAGTAATTGCTCTAAATACTGCAACGTTGCTGCATCGATTTTTGCAAGTTCTTCTTCCAGTCTTTCTTCAAAGTTTTGGTTAACAGAAGACATTGTCAACTTGTATGATAGAAGGTGTTCATCTCTCTAATTGGGTTGACTTGAGCTCGAGCAAAACTAGTTCAAAATTTTTCTTTGCCTTTTTGCGTTTGCGAATAAGCCGCTGTTTAAGCGCGCTCCCGCCGCATGAAATGTAAAGACGGTAATCGCACAAAACCCCAACTCCACAGCCGCGACATGGGGCAGGAATTTTCATCCCTTTCTTGAGTTGATAGTTGTGCTTCCTGCAATAAGCGCCGACACAGCTCTTTCCGCAGTTTTCTTTCCTGCCACGCATCAACCACGCACACTTGTTTGTTCCTCGAAACATTGCCGGTGTTCGGGCGGTATAACAGCGGGGTCGTTTCTATCTAATAGGAATCCCTCCCCTCTCCCCCCCTTCCCCTTAGTAGTATAGGGGGAGTCAGACAAATACTGTTTCGCAGAGGGACCCAGCATTTCCGGGTTTTGCAACCCCAACTTCAACCGAAGCGAGCTTACGAGCTTCGGTTTTGAACCTGGGAGCTGTAAAACCGGGAAATTCTTCTCCCTCTGCGAAACGTTATTTGTCTGACTCCCCCTATACTACTACCTACTACAGCGCTAACTTCGTAGGGGCCTTTCCACTGCATGAGCAACTTATTATGATCAGTCGGCAGCAACACAAGAACCTTATCTCCTGGCTGAAACTTTCTCTCTTTGGTCTTGCGGTCATAGTAATCTTTTCCTTTCTGCTGGGCTTTCTGC